>NW_026530535.1:5856438-6023097 GCF_024509145.1 Vidua macroura | reverse complement strand
AACGTCCTGCCAAGCCTTTCACTCGAACTCTGGCCAAGCCCCCTTGCCTGACTCTCCTACTAGGCTTGGGAAGATTGGTCTCCCTGCCGAGGGAAGGTCGAACGTCCTGCCGAGCCTTACACTCGAACTCCGGCCAAGCCCCCTTGCCTGACTCTCCTACTAGGCTTGGGAAGCTTGGTCTCCCTGCCGAGGTGAGGTCGAATGTCCTGCCGAGCCTTACACTCGAACTCTGGCCAAGCCCCCTTCCCTGACTCTCCTACTAGGCTTGGGAAGCTTGGTCTCCCTGCCGAGGTATGGTCGAACGTCCTGCCGAGCCTTACACTCGAACTCCGGCCAAGCCCCCTTGCCTGACTCTCCTACTAGGCTTGGGAAGCTTGGTCTCCCTGCCGAGCTATGGTCGAACGTCCTGCCGAGCCTTACACTCAAACTCCGACCAAGCCCCCTTGCCCGACTCTCCTACTAGGCTTGGGAAGCTTGGTCTCCCTGCCGAGGTAAGGTCGAATGTCCTGCCGAGCCTGACACTCGAACTCTGGCCAAGCCCCCTTGCCCGAATCTCCTACTAGGCTTGGGAAGCTTGGTCTCCCTGCCGAGGCAAGGTCGCACGTCCTGCCGAGCCTTACACTCGAACTCCGGCCAAGCCTCCTTGCCTGACTCTCCTCCTAGACTTGGGAAGCTTGGTCTCCCTGCCGAGGTAAGGTCGAATGTCCTGCCGAGCCTTACACTCGAACTCCGGCCAAGCCCCCTTGCCTGACTCTCCTACTAAGCTTGGGAAGATTGGTCTCCCTGCCGAGGCAAGGTCGGACATCCTGCCGAGCCTTACACTAGAACTGCGGCCAAGCCCCCGTGCCTGACTCTCCTACTAGGCTTGGGAAGCTTGGTCTCCCTGCCGAGGTAAGGTCGAATGTCCTGCCGAGCCTTACACTCGAACTCCGGCCAAGCCCCCTTGCCCGACTCTCCTACTAGGCTGGGGAAGCTTGGTCTCCCTGCCGAGGAAAGGTCAAACGTCCTGCTGAGCCTTACACTCGAACTCCGGACAAGCCCCCTTGCATGACCCTACTAGGCTTGGGAAGCTTGGTCTTCCTGCCGAGGTAAGGTCGAACGTCCTGGCGAGGCTTACACTCAAACTCCGGCCAAGCCCCCTTGCCTGACTCTCCTACTGGGCTTGGGAAGATTGGTCTCCCTGCCGAGGTAAGGTCGAACGTCCTGCCAAGCCTTACACTCGAACTCCGGCCAAGCCCCCTTGCCTGACTCTCCTACTAGGCTTGGGAAGCTTGGTCTCCCTGCCGAGGTAAGGTCGAACGTCCTGCCAAGCCTTTCACTCGAACTCTGGCCAAGCCCCCTTGCCTGACTCTCCTACTAGACTTGGGAAGCTTGGTCTCCCTGCCGAGGTAAGGTCGAATGTCCTGCCGAGCCTTACACTCAAACTCCGGCCAAGCCCCCTTGCCCGACTCCCCTACTAGGCTGGGGAAGCTTGGTCTCCCTGCCGAGGTAAGGTCGAACGTCCTGCCTAGCCTTACACTCGAACTCCGGACAAGTCCCCTTACCCAACTCACCTACTAGGCTTGGGAAGCTTGGTCTCCTTGCCGAGGTAAGGTCGAACATCCTGCCGAGCCTTACACTCGAACTCCGGCCAAGCCCCCTTGCCTGACTCTCCTACTAGGCTTGAGAAGCTTGGTCTCCCTGCCGAGGTAAGGTCGAACCTCCTGCCGAGCCTTACACTCGAACTCCGGCCAAGCCCCCTTGCCGGACTCTCCTACTAGGCTTGGGAAGCTTGGTCTCCCTGCCGAGGTAAGGTCGAACGTCCTGCCAAGCCTTTCACTCGAACTCTGGCCCAGCCCCCTTGCCTGACTCTCCTACTAGACTTGGGAAGATTGGTCTCCCTGCCGAGGGAAGGTCGAACGTCCTGCCGAGCCTTACACTCGAACTCCAGCCAAGCCTCCTTGCCTGACTCTCCTACTAGGCTTGGGAAGCTTGGTCTCCCTGCCGAGGTAAGGTCGAATGTCCTGCCGAGCCTTACACTCGAACTCCGGCCAAGCCCCCTTGCCCGACTCTCCTACTAGGCTGGGGAAGCTTGGTCTCCCTGCCGAGGTACGGTCGAACGTCCCGCCGAGCCTTACGCTCGAACTCTGGCCAAGCCCCATTGCCTGACTCCCCTATTAGACTTGGGAAGCTTGGTCTCCCTGCCGAGGTAAGGTCGAACGACCTGCCGAGCCTTACACTCGAACTCCTGCCAAGCCCCCTTGCTTGACTCACCTACTAGGCTTGGGAAGCTTGGTCTCCCTGCCGAGGTAAGGTCGAACATCCTGCCGAGCCTTACACTCGAACTCTGGCCAAGCCCCCTTGCCTGACCCTACTAGGCTTGGGAAGCTTGGTCTCCCTGCCGAGGTATGGTCGAACGTCCTGCCGGGCCTTACACTCGAACTCCGGCCAATCCCCCTTGCCTGACTCTCCTACTAGGCTTGGGAAGCTTGGTCTCCCTGCCGAGGTAAGGTCGAACGTCCTGCCGAGCCTTACACTCGAACACCGGCCAAGCCCCCTTGCCGGACTCTCCTACTAAGCTTGGGATGCTTGGTCTCCCTGCCGAGGTAAGGTCGAACGTCCTGCCGAGCCTAACACTCGAACTCCGGCCAAGCCCCCTTGCCTGACTCTCCTACTAGGCTTGGGAAGCTTGGTCTCCCTGCCGAGGTAAGGTCGAACGTCCTGCCGAGCCTTACACTCGAACTCCGGCCAAGCCCCCTTGCCTGACTCTCGTACTAGGCTTGGGAAGCTTGGTCTCCCTGCCGAGGTAAGGTCGAACGTCCTGCCGAGCCTTACACTCGAACTCCGGCCAAGCCCCCTTGCCCGACTCACCTACTAGGCTTGGGAAGCTTGGTCTCCCTGCCGAGGTAAGGTCGAACGTCCTGCCGAGCCTTACACTCGAGCTCCGGCCAAGCCCCCTTGCCTGACTCTCCTACTAAGCTTGGGAAGATTGGTCTCCCTGCCGAGGCAAGGTCGAACGTCCTGCCGAGCCTTACACTCGAACTCCGGCCAAGCCCCCTTGCCTGACAGTCGAAGGCTTGGGAAGCTTGGTCTCCCTGCCGAGGTAAGGTCGAACGTCCTGCCGAGCCTTACACTCGAACTCTGGCCAAACCCCCTTGCCCGACTCCCCTACTAGGCTTGGGAAGCTTGGTCTCCCTGCCGAGGTAAGGTCGAACGCCCTGGCGAGCCTTACACTCGTACTCCGGCCAAGCCCCCCTGCTTGACTCACCTAGTAGGCTTGGGAAGCTTGGTCTCCCTGACGAGGGAAGGTCGAACATCCTGCCGAGCCTTACACTAGAACTCCCGCCAAGCCCCCTTGCCTGACCCTACTAGGCTTGGGAAGCTTGGTCTCTCTGCCGAGGTATGGTCGAACGTCCTGCCGAGCCTTACACTCGAACTCCGGCCAAGCGCCCTTGCCTGACTCTCCTACTAGGCTTGGGAAGCTTGGTCTCCCTGCCGAGGTAAGGTCGAATGTCCTGCCGAGCCTTACACTCGAACTCCGGCCAAGCCCCCTTGCCCGACTCTCCTACTAGGCTTGGGAAGCTTGGTCTCCCTGCCGAGGAAAGGTCGAACGTCCTGCCGAGCCTTACACTCGAACTCCAGCCAAGCCCCCTTGCCTGAGTCTCCTACTAGGCTTGAGAAGCTTGGTCTCCCTGCCGAGGAAAGGTCGAACGTCCTGCTGAGCCTTACACTCGAACTCCGGACAAGCCCCCTTGCATGACCCTACTAGGCTTGGGAAGCTTGGTCTTCCTGCCGAGGTAAGGTCGAACGTCCTGCCGAGGCTTACACTCAAACTCCTGCCAAGCCCCCTTGCCTGACTCTCCTACTAGGCTTGGGAAGATTGGTCTCCCTGCCGAGGTATGGTCGAACGTCCTGCCGAGCCTTACACTCGAACTCCGGCCAAGCGCCCTTGCCTGACTCTCCTACCAGGCTTGGGAAGCTTGGTCTCCCTGGCGAGGTAAGGTCGAACGTCCTGCCAAGCCTTTCACTCGAACTCTGGCCAAGCCCCCTTGCCTGACTCTCCTACTAGACTTGGGAAGATTGGTCTCCCTGCCGAGGGAAGGTCGAACGTCCTGCCGAGCCTTACACTCGAACTCCGGCCAAGCCCCCTTGCCTGACTTTCCTACTAGGCTTGGGAAGCTTGGTCTCCCTGACGAGGGAAGGTCGAACGTCCTGCCGAGCCTTACACTCGAACTCCGGCCAAGCCCCCTTGCCTGACTCTCCTACTAGGCTTGGGAAGCTTGGTCTCCCTGCCGAGGTGAGGTCGAATGTCCTGCCGAGCCTTACACTCGAACTCTGGCCAAGCCCCCTTCCCTGACTCTCCTACTAGGCTTGGGAAGCTTGGTCTCCCTGCCGAGGTATGGTCGAACGTCCTGCCGAGCCTGACTCTCGAACTCCGGCCAAGCCCCCTTGCCTGACTCTCCTACTAGGCTTGGGAAGCTTGGTCTCCCTGCCGAGGTATGGTCGAACGTCCTGCCGAGCCTTACACTCAAACTCCGGCCAAGCCCCCTTGCCCGACTCTCCTACTAGGCTTGGGAAGCTTGGTCTCCCTGCCGAGGTAAGGTCGAATGTCCTGCCGAGCCTGACACTCGAACTCTGGCCAAGCCCCCTTGCCCGAATCTCCTACTAGGCTTGGGAAGCTTGGTCTCCCTGCCGAGAAAAGGTCAAACGTCCTGCTGAGCCTTACACTCGAACTCCGGACAAGCCCCCTTGCATGACCCTACTAGGCTTGGGAAGCTTGGTCTTCCTGCCGAGGTAAGGTCGAACGTCCTGCCGAGGCTTACACTCGAACTCCGGCCAAGCCCCCTTGCCTGACTCTCCTACTAGGCTTGGGAAGATTGGTCTCCCTGCCGAGGTAAGGTCGAACGTCCTGCCAAGCCTTTCACTCGAACTCTGGCCAAGCCCCCTTGCCTGACTCTCCTACTAGACTTGGGAAGATTGGTCTCCCTGCCGAGGGAAGGTCGAACGTCCTGCCGAGCCTTACACTCGAACACCGGCCAAGCCCCCTTGCCTGACTCTCCTACTAGACTTGGGAAGCTTGGTCTCCCTGCCGAGGTAAGGTCGAATGTCCTGCCGAGCCTTACACTCAAACTCCGGCCAAGCCCCCTTGCCCGACTCCCCTACTAGGCTGGGGAAGCTTGGTCTCCCTGCCGAGGTAAGGTCGAACGTCCTGCCTAGCCTTACACTCGAGCTCTGGCCAAACCCCCTTGCCTGACTCTCCTACTGGACTTGGGAAGCTTGGTCTCCCTGCCGAGGTAAGGTCGAACGACCTGCCGAGCCTTACACTCGAACTCCGGCCAAGCCCTCTTGCTTGACTCTCCTACTAGGCTTGGGAAGCTTGGTCTCCCTGCCGAGGTAAGGTCGAATGTCCTGCCAAGCCTTTCACTCGAACTCTGGCCAAGCCCCCTTGCCTGACTCTCCTACTAGGCTTGGGAAGCTTGGTCTCCCTGCCGAGGTAAGGTCGAACGTCCTGCCGAGCCTTACACTCGAACTCCGGCCAAGCCCCCTTGCCTGACTCACCTACTAGGCTTGGGAAGCTTGGTCTCCCTGCCGAGGTAAGGTCGAACGTCCTGCCGAGCCTTACACTCGAACTCCGGCCAAGCCCCCTTGCCGGACTCTCCTACTAGGCTTGGGAAGCTTGGTCTCCCTGCCGAGGTATGGTCGAACGTCCTGCCGAGCCTTACACTCGAACTCCGGCCAAGCCCCCTTGCCTGACTCTCCTACTAGGCTTGGGAAGCTTGGTCTCCCTGCCGAGGTAAGGTCGAACATCCTGCCGAGCCTGACACTCGAACTTCGGCCAAGCCCCCTTGCCTGACTCTCCTACTAGGCTTGGGAAGCTTGGTCTCCCTGCCGAGGTAAGGTCGAACATCCTGCCGAGCCTTACACTCGAACTCTGGCCAAGCCCCCTTGCCTGACCCTACTAGGCTTGGGAAGCTTGGTCTCCCTGCCGAGGTATGGTCGAATGTCCTGCCGAGCCTTACACTCGAACTCCGGCCAAGCCCCCTTGCCGGACTCTCCTACTAAGCTTGGGAAGCTTGGTCTCCCTGCCGAGGTAAGGTCGAACGTCCTGCCGAGCCTAACACTCGAACTCCGGCCAAGCCCCCTTGCCTGACTCTCCTACTAGGCTTGGGAAACTTGGTCTCCCTGCCGAGGTAAGGTCGAACGTCCTGCCGAGCCTTACACTCGAACTTCGGCCAAGCCCCCTTGCCTGACTCACCTACTAGGCTTGGGAAGCTTGGTCTCCCTGCCGAGGTAAGGTCGAACGTCCTGCCGAGCCTTACACTCGAACTCCGGCCAAGCCCCCTTGCCTGACCCTACTAGGCTTGGGAAGCTTGGTCTCCCTGCCGAGGTATGGTCGAACGTCCTGCCGAGCCTTACACTCGAACTCCGGCCAAACCCCCTTGCCTGACTCTCCTACTAGGCTTGGGAAGCTTGGTCTCCCTGCCGAGGTAAGGTCGAATGTCCTGCCGAGCCTTACACTCGAACTCCGGACAAGTCCCCTTACCCAACTCACCTACTAGGCTTGGGAAGCTTGGTCTCCCTGCCGAGGTAAGGTCGACCATCCTGCCGAGCCTTACACTCGAACTCCGGCCAAGCCCCCTTGCCTGACTCTCCTACTAGGCTTGAGAAGCTTGGTCTCCCTGCCGAGGTAAGGTCGAACCTCCTGCCGAGCCTTACACTCGAACTCCGGCCAAGCCCCCTTGCCGGACTCTCCTACTAGGCTTGGGAAGCTTGGTCTCCCTGCCGAGGTAAGGTCGAACGTCCTGCCGAGCCTTACACTCGAACTCCGGCCAAGCCCCCTTGCCTGCCCCTAATAGGCTTGGGAAGCTTGGTCTCCCTGCCGAGGTATGGTCGAACGTCCTGCCGAGCCTTACACTCGAACTCCGGCCAAGCCCCCTTGCCTGACTCTCCTACTAGGCTTGGGAAGCTTGGTCTCTCTGCCGAGGTATGGTTGAACGTCCTGCCGAGCCTTACACTCGAACTCCGGCCAAGCCCCCTTGCCCGACTCACCTACTAGGCTTGGGAAGCTTGGTCTCCCTGCCGAGGTAAGGTCGAACGTCCTGCCGAGCCTTACACTCGAGCTCCGGCCAAGCCCCCTTGCCTGACACTACAAGGCTTGGGAAGCTTGGTCTCCCTGCCGAGGTAAGGTCGAACGTCCTGCCGAGCCTTACACTCGAACTCTGGCCAAACCCCCTTGCCCGACTCCCCTACTAGGCTTGGGAAGCTTGGTCTCCCTGCCGAGGTAAGGTCGAACGCCCTGGCGAGCCTTACACTCGTACTCCGGCCAAGCCCCCCTGCTTGACTCACCTAGTAGGCTTGGGAAGCTTGGTCTCCCTGCCGAGGGAAGGTCGAACATCCTGCCGAGCCTTACACTAGAACTCCCGCCAAGCCCCCTTGCCTGACCCTACTAGGCTTGGGAAGCTTGGTCTCTCTGCCGAGGTATGGTCGAACGTCCTGCCGAGCCTTACACTCGAACTCCGGCCAAGCGCCCTTGCCTGACTCTCCTACTAGGCTTGGGAAGCTTGGTCTCCCTGCCGAGGTAAGGTCGAATGTCCTGCCGAGCCTTACACTCGAACTCCGGCCAAGCCCCCTTGCCCGACTCTCCTACTAGGCTTGGGAAGCTTGGTCTCCCTGCCGAGGAAAGGTCGAACGTCCTGCCGAGCCTTACACTCGAACTCCAGCCAAGCCCCCTTGCCTGAGTCTCCTACTAGGCTTGAGAAGCTTGGTCTCCCTGCCGAGGAAAGGTCGAACGTCCTGCTGAGCCTTACACTCGAACTCCGGACAAGCCCCCTTGCATGACCCTACTAGGCTTGGGAAGCTTGGTCTTCCTGCCGAGGTAAGGTCGAACGTCCTGCCGAGGCTTACACTCAAACTCCTGCCAAGCCCCCTTGCCTGACTCTCCTACTAGGCTTGGGAAGATTGGTCTCCCTGCCGAGGTATGGTCGAACGTCCTGCCGAGCCTTACACTCGAACTCCGGCCAAGCGCCCTTGCCTGACTCTCCTACCAGGCTTGGGAAGCTTGGTCTCCCTGGCGAGGTAAGGTCGAACGTCCTGCCAAGCCTTTCACTCGAACTCTGGCCAAGCCCCCTTGCCTGACTCTCCTACTAGACTTGGGAAGATTGGTCTCCCTGCCGAGGGAAGGTCGAACGTCCTGCCGAGCCTTACACTCGAACTCCGGCCAAGCCCCCTTGCCTGACTTTCCTACTAGGCTTGGGAAGCTTGGTCTCCCTGACGAGGGAAGGTCGAACGTCCTGCCGAGCCTTACACTCGAACTCCGGCCAAGCCCCCTTGCCTGACTCTCCTACTAGGCTTGGGAAGCTTGGTCTCCCTGCCGAGGTGAGGTCGAATGTCCTGCCGAGCCTTACACTCGAACTCTGGCCAAGCCCCCTTCCCTGACTCTCCTACTAGGCTTGGGAAGCTTGGTCTCCCTGCCGAGGTATGGTCGAACGTCCTGCCGAGCCTGACACTCGAACTCCGGCCAAGCCCCCTTGCCTGACTCTCCTACTAGGCTTGGGAAGCTTGGTCTCCCTGCCGAGGTATGGTCGAACGTCCTGCCGAGCTTTACACTCAAACTCCGGCCAAGCCCCCTTGCCCGACTCTCCTACTAGGCTTGGGAAGCTTGGTCTCCCTGCCGAGGTAAGGTCGAATGTCCTGCCGAGCCTGACACTCGAACTCTGGCCAAGCCCCCTTGCCCGAATCTCCTACTAGGCTTGGGAAGCTTGGTCTCCCTGCCGAGGAAAGGTCAAACGTCCTGCTGAGCCTTACACTCGAACTCCGGACAAGCCCCCTTGCATGACCCTACTAGGCTTGGGAAGCTTGGTCTTCCTGCCGAGGTAAGGTCGAACGTCCTGCCGAGGCTTACACTCGAACTCCGGCCAAGCCCCCTTGCCTGACTCTCCTACTAGGCTTGGGAAGATTGGTCTCCCTGCCGAGGTAAGGTCGAACGTCCTGCCAAGCCTTACACTCGAACTCCGGCCAAGCCCCCTTGCCTGACTCTCCTACTAGGCTTGGGAAGCTTGGTCTCCCTGCCGAGGTAAGGTCGAACGTCCTGCCAAGCCTTTCACTCGAACTCTGGCCAAGCCCCCTTGCCTGACTCTCCTACTAGACTTGGGAAGATTGGTCTCCCTGCCGAGGGAAGGTCGAACGTCCTGCCGAGCCTTACACTCGAACACCGGCCAAGCCCCCTTGCCTGACTCTCCTACTAGACTTGGGAAGCTTGGTCTCCCTGCCGAGGTAAGGTCGAATGTCCTGCCGAGCCTTACACTCAAACTCCGGCCAAGCCCCCTTGCCCGACTCCCCTACTAGGCTGGGGAAGCTTGGTCTCCCTGCCGAGGTAAGGTCGAACGTCCTGCCTAGCCTTACACTCGAGCTCTGGCCAAACCCCCTTGCCTGACTCTCCTACTGGACTTGGGAAGCTTGGTCTCCCTGCCGAGGTAAGGTCGAACGACCTGCCGAGCCTTACACTCGAACTCCGGCCAAGCCCTCTTGCTTGACTCACCTACTAGGCTTGGGAAGCTTGGTCTCCCTGCCGAGGTAAGGTCGAACATCCTGCCGAGCCTTACACTCGAACTCCGGCCAAGCCCCCTTGCCTGACCCTACTAGGCTTTGGAAGCTTGGTCTCCCTGCCGAGGTAAGGTCGAACGTCCTGCCGAGCCTTACACTCGAACTCCGGCCAAGCCCCCTTGCCGGACTCTCCTACTAGGCTTGGGAAGCTTGGTCTTCCTGCCGAGGTAAGGTCGAACGTCCTGCCGAGCCTTACACTCGAACTCCGGCCAAGCCCCCTTGCCTGACTCTCCTACTAGGCTTGGGAAGCTTGGTCTCCCTGCCGAGGTAAGGTCGAATGTCCTGCCAAGCCTTTCACTCGAACTCTGGCCAAGCCCCCTTGCCTGACTCTCCTACTAGGCTTGGGAAGCTTGGTCTCCCTGCCGAGGTAAGGTCGAACGTCCTGCCGAGCCTTACACTCGAACTCCGGCCAAGCCCCCTTGCCTGACTCACCTACTAGGCTTGGGAAGCTTGGTCTCCCTGCCGAGGTAAGGTCGAACGTCCTGCCAAGCCTTACACTCGAACTCCGGCCAAGCCCCCTTGCCTGACCCTACTAGGCTTGGGAAGCTTGGTCTCCCTGCCGAGGTATGGTCGAACGTCCTGCCGAGCCTTACACTCGAACTCCGGCCAAGCCCCCTTGCCTGACTCTCCTACTAGGCTTGGGAAGCTTGGTCTCCCTGCCGAGGTAAGGTCGAACATCCTGCCGAGCCTGACACTCGAACTTCGGCCAAGCCCCCTTGCCTGACTCTCCTACTAGGCTTGGGAAGCTTGGTCTCCCTGCCGAGGTAAGGTCGAACATCCTGCCGAGCCTTACACTCGAACTCTGGCCAAGCCCCCTTGCCTGACCCTACTAGGCTTGGGAAGCTTGGTCTCCCTGCCGAGGTATGGTCGAATGTCCTGCCGAGCCTTACACTCGAACTCCGGCCAAGCCCCCTTGCCGGACTCTCCTACTAGGCTTGGGAAGCTTGGTCTCCCTGCCGAGGTATGGTCGAACGTCCTGCCGAGCCTTACACTCGAACTCCGGCCAAGCCCCCTTGCCTGACTCTCCTACTAGGCTTGGGAAGCTTGGTCTCCCTGCCGAGGTAAGGTCGAACATCCTGCCGAGCCTGACACTCGAACTTCGGCCAAGCCCCCTTGCCTGACTCTCCTACTAGGCTTGGGAAGCTTGGTCTCCCTGCCGAGGTAAGGTCGAACATCCTGCCGAGCCTTACACTCGAACTCTGGCCAAGCCCCCTTGCCTGACCCTACTAGGCTTGGGAAGCTTGGTCTCCCTGCCGAGGTATGGTCGAATGTCCTGCCGAGCCTTACACTCGAACTCCGGCCAAGCCCCCTTGCCGGACTCTCCTACTAAGCTTGGGAAGCTTGGTCTCCCTGCCGAGGTAAGGTCGAACGTCCTGCCGAGCCTAACACTCGAACTCCGGCCAAGCCCCCTTGCCTGACTCTCCTACTAGGCTTGGGAAACTTGGTCTCCCTGCCGAGGTAAGGTCGAACGTCCTGCCGAGCCTTACACTCGAACTTCGGCCAAGCCCCCTTGCCTGACTCACCTACTAGGCTTGGGAAGCTTGGTCTCCCTGCCGAGGTAAGGTCGAACGTCCTGCCGAGCCTTACACTCGAACTCCGGCCAAGCCCCCTTGCCTGACCCTACTAGGCTTGGGAAGCTTGGTCTCCCTGCCGAGGTATGGTCGAACGTCCTGCCGAGCCTTACACTCGAACTCCGGCCAAACCCCCTTGCCTGACTCTCCTACTAGGCTTGGGAAGCTTGGTCTCCCTGCCGAGGTAAGGTCGAATGTCCTGCCGAGCCTTACACTCGAACTCCGGACAAGTCCCCTTACCCAACTCACCTACTAGGCTTGGGAAGCTTGGTCTCCCTGCCGAGGTAAGGTCGACCATCCTGCCGAGCCTTACACTCGAACTCCGGCCAAGCCCCCTTGCCTGACTCTCCTACTAGGCTTGAGAAGCTTGGTCTCCCTGCCGAGGT
This sequence comes from Vidua macroura, assembly GCF_024509145.1. Taxonomy (NCBI): domain Eukaryota; kingdom Metazoa; phylum Chordata; class Aves; order Passeriformes; family Viduidae; genus Vidua; species Vidua macroura. The sequence goes on along the minus strand of NW_026530535.1, from coordinate 6,011,558 downwards.
AAGGTCGAACCTCCTGCCGAGCCTTACACTCGAACTCCGGCCAAGCCCCCTTGCCGGACTCTCCTACTAGGCTTGGGAAGCTTGGTCTCCCTGCCGAGGTAAGGTCGAACGTCCTGCCGAGCCTTACACTCGAACTCCGGCCAAGCCCCCTTGCCTGCCCCTAATAGGCTTGGGAAGCTTGGTCTCCCTGCCGAGGTATGGTCGAACGTCCTGCCGAGCCTTACACTCGAACTCCGGCCAAGCCCCCTTGCCTGACTCTCCTACTAGGCTTGGGAAGCTTGGTCTCTCTGCCGAGGTATGGTTGAACGTCCTGCCGAGCCTTACACTCGAACTCCGGCCAAGCCCCCTTGCCCGACTCACCTACTAGGCTTGGGAAGCTTGGTCTCCCTGCCGAGGTAAGGTCGAACGTCCTGCCGAGCCTTACACTCGAGCTCCGGCCAAGCCCCCTTGCCTGACACTACAAGGCTTGGGAAGCTTGGTCTCCCTGCCGAGGTAAGGTCGAACGTCCTGCCGAGCCTTACACTCGAACTCTGGCCAAACCCCCTTGCCCGACTCCCCTACTAGGCTTGGGAAGCTTGGTCTCCCTGCCGAGGTAAGGTCGAACGCCCTGGCGAGCCTTACACTCGTACTCCGGCCAAGCCCCCCTGCTTGACTCACCTAGTAGGCTTGGGAAGCTTGGTCTCCCTGCCGAGGGAAGGTCGAACATCCTGCCGAGCCTTACACTAGAACTCCCGCCAAGCCCCCTTGCCTGACCCTACTAGGCTTGGGAAGCTTGGTCTCTCTGCCGAGGTATGGTCGAACGTCCTGCCGAGCCTTACACTCGAACTCCGGCCAAGCGCCCTTGCCTGACTCTCCTACTAGGCTTGGGAAGCTTGGTCTCCCTGCCGAGGTAAGGTCGAATGTCCTGCCGAGCCTTACACTCGAACTCCGGCCAAGCCCCCTTGCCCGACTCTCCTACTAGGCTTGGGAAGCTTGGTCTCCCTGCCGAGGAAAGGTCGAACGTCCTGCCGAGCCTTACACTCGAACTCCAGCCAAGCCCCCTTGCCTGAGTCTCCTACTAGGCTTGAGAAGCTTGGTCTCCCTGCCGAGGAAAGGTCGAACGTCCTGCTGAGCCTTACACTCGAACTCCGGACAAGCCCCCTTGCATGACCCTACTAGGCTTGGGAAGCTTGGTCTTCCTGCCGAGGTAAGGTCGAACGTCCTGCCGAGGCTTACACTCAAACTCCTGCCAAGCCCCCTTGCCTGACTCTCCTACTAGGCTTGGGAAGATTGGTCTCCCTGCCGAGGTATGGTCGAACGTCCTGCCGAGCCTTACACTCGAACTCCGGCCAAGCGCCCTTGCCTGACTCTCCTACCAGGCTTGGGAAGCTTGGTCTCCCTGGCGAGGTAAGGTCGAACGTCCTGCCAAGCCTTTCACTCGAACTCTGGCCAAGCCCCCTTGCCTGACTCTCCTACTAGACTTGGGAAGATTGGTCTCCCTGCCGAGGGAAGGTCGAACGTCCTGCCGAGCCTTACACTCGAACTCCGGCCAAGCCCCCTTGCCTGACTTTCCTACTAGGCTTGGGAAGCTTGGTCTCCCTGACGAGGGAAGGTCGAACGTCCTGCCGAGCCTTACACTCGAACTCCGGCCAAGCCCCCTTGCCTGACTCTCCTACTAGGCTTGGGAAGCTTGGTCTCCCTGCCGAGGTGAGGTCGAATGTCCTGCCGAGCCTTACACTCGAACTCTGGCCAAGCCCCCTTCCCTGACTCTCCTACTAGGCTTGGGAAGCTTGGTCTCCCTGCCGAGGTATGGTCGAACGTCCTGCCGAGCCTGACACTCGAACTCCGGCCAAGCCCCCTTGCCTGACTCTCCTACTAGGCTTGGGAAGCTTGGTCTCCCTGCCGAGGTATGGTCGAACGTCCTGCCGAGCTTTACACTCAAACTCCGGCCAAGCCCCCTTGCCCGACTCTCCTACTAGGCTTGGGAAGCTTGGTCTCCCTGCCGAGGTAAGGTCGAATGTCCTGCCGAGCCTGACACTCGAACTCTGGCCAAGCCCCCTTGCCCGAATCTCCTACTAGGCTTGGGAAGCTTGGTCTCCCTGCCGAGGAAAGGTCAAACGTCCTGCTGAGCCTTACACTCGAACTCCGGACAAGCCCCCTTGCATGACCCTACTAGGCTTGGGAAGCTTGGTCTTCCTGCCGAGGTAAGGTCGAACGTCCTGCCGAGGCTTACACTCGAACTCCGGCCAAGCCCCCTTGCCTGACTCTCCTACTAGGCTTGGGAAGATTGGTCTCCCTGCCGAGGTAAGGTCGAACGTCCTGCCAAGCCTTACACTCGAACTCCGGCCAAGCCCCCTTGCCTGACTCTCCTACTAGGCTTGGGAAGCTTGGTCTCCCTGCCGAGGTAAGGTCGAACGTCCTGCCAAGCCTTTCACTCGAACTCTGGCCAAGCCCCCTTGCCTGACTCTCCTACTAGACTTGGGAAGATTGGTCTCCCTGCCGAGGGAAGGTCGAACGTCCTGCCGAGCCTTACACTCGAACACCGGCCAAGCCCCCTTGCCTGACTCTCCTACTAGACTTGGGAAGCTTGGTCTCCCTGCCGAGGTAAGGTCGAATGTCCTGCCGAGCCTTACACTCAAACTCCGGCCAAGCCCCCTTGCCCGACTCCCCTACTAGGCTGGGGAAGCTTGGTCTCCCTGCCGAGGTAAGGTCGAACGTCCTGCCTAGCCTTACACTCGAGCTCTGGCCAAACCCCCTTGCCTGACTCTCCTACTGGACTTGGGAAGCTTGGTCTCCCTGCCGAGGTAAGGTCGAACGACCTGCCGAGCCTTACACTCGAACTCCGGCCAAGCCCTCTTGCTTGACTCACCTACTAGGCTTGGGAAGCTTGGTCTCCCTGCCGAGGTAAGGTCGAACATCCTGCCGAGCCTTACACTCGAACTCCGGCCAAGCCCCCTTGCCTGACCCTACTAGGCTTTGGAAGCTTGGTCTCCCTGCCGAGGTAAGGTCGAACGTCCTGCCGAGCCTTACACTCGAACTCCGGCCAAGCCCCCTTGCCGGACTCTCCTACTAGGCTTGGGAAGCTTGGTCTTCCTGCCGAGGTAAGGTCGAACGTCCTGCCGAGCCTTACACTCGAACTCCGGCCAAGCCCCCTTGCCTGACTCTCCTACTAGGCTTGGGAAGCTTGGTCTCCCTGCCGAGGTAAGGTCGAATGTCCTGCCAAGCCTTTCACTCGAACTCTGGCCAAGCCCCCTTGCCTGACTCTCCTACTAGGCTTGGGAAGCTTGGTCTCCCTGCCGAGGTAAGGTCGAACGTCCTGCCGAGCCTTACACTCGAACTCCGGCCAAGCCCCCTTGCCTGACTCACCTACTAGGCTTGGGAAGCTTGGTCTCCCTGCCGAGGTAAGGTCGAACGTCCTGCCAAGCCTTACACTCGAACTCCGGCCAAGCCCCCTTGCCTGACCCTACTAGGCTTGGGAAGCTTGGTCTCCCTGCCGAGGTATGGTCGAACGTCCTGCCGAGCCTTACACTCGAACTCCGGCCAAGCCCCCTTGCCTGACTCTCCTACTAGGCTTGGGAAGCTTGGTCTCCCTGCCGAGGTAAGGTCGAACATCCTGCCGAGCCTGACACTCGAACTTCGGCCAAGCCCCCTTGCCTGACTCTCCTACTAGGCTTGGGAAGCTTGGTCTCCCTGCCGAGGTAAGGTCGAACATCCTGCCGAGCCTTACACTCGAACTCTGGCCAAGCCCCCTTGCCTGACCCTACTAGGCTTGGGAAGCTTGGTCTCCCTGCCGAGGTATGGTCGAATGTCCTGCCGAGCCTTACACTCGAACTCCGGCCAAGCCCCCTTGCCGGACTCTCCTACTAAGCTTGGGAAGCTTGGTCTCCCTGCCGAGGTAAGGTCGAACGTCCTGCCGAGCCTAACACTCGAACTCCGGCCAAGCCCCCTTGCCTGACTCTCCTACTAGGCTTGGGAAACTTGGTCTCCCTGCCGAGGTAAGGTCGAACGTCCTGCCGAGCCTTACACTCGAACTTCGGCCAAGCCCCCTTGCCTGACTCACCTACTAGGCTTGGGAAGCTTGGTCTCCCTGCCGAGGTAAGGTCGAACGTCCTGCCGAGCCTTACACTCGAACTCCGGCCAAGCCCCCTTGCCTGACCCTACTAGGCTTGGGAAGCTTGGTCTCCCTGCCGAGGTATGGTCGAACGTCCTGCCGAGCCTTACACTCGAACTCCGGCCAAACCCCCTTGCCTGACTCTCCTACTAGGCTTGGGAAGCTTGGTCTCCCTGCCGAGGTAAGGTCGAATGTCCTGCCGAGCCTTACACTCGAACTCCGGACAAGTCCCCTTACCCAACTCACCTACTAGGCTTGGGAAGCTTGGTCTCCCTGCCGAGGTAAGGTCGACCATCCTGCCGAGCCTTACACTCGAACTCCGGCCAAGCCCCCTTGCCTGACTCTCCTACTAGGCTTGAGAAGCTTGGTCTCCCTGCCGAGGTAAGGTCGAACCTCCTGCCGAGCCTTACACTCGAACTCCGGCCAAGCCCCCTTGCCGGACTCTCCTACTAGGCTTGGGAAGCTTGGTCTCCCTGCCGAGGTAAGGTCGAACGTCCTGCCGAGCCTTACACTCGAACTCCGGCCAAGCCCCCTTGCCTGCCCCTAATAGGCTTGGGAAGCTTGGTCTCCCTGCCGAGGTATGGTCGAACGTCCTGCCGAGCCTTACACTCGAACTCCGGCCAAGCCCCCTTGCCTGACTCTCCTACTAGGCTTGGGAAGCTTGGTCTCTCTGCCGAGGTATGGTTGAACGTCCTGCCGAGCCTTACACTCGAACTCCGGCCAAGCCCCCTTGCCCGACTCACCTACTAGGCTTGGGAAGCTTGGTCTCCCTGCCGAGGTAAGGTCGAACGTCCTGCCGAGCCTTACACTCGAGCTCCGGCCAAGCCCCCTTGCCTGACTCTCCTACTAAGCTTGGGAAGATTGGTCTCCCTGCCGAGGCAAGGTCGAACGTCCTGCCGAGCCTTACACTCGAACTCCGGCCAAGCCCCCTTGCCTGACACTACAAGGCTTGGGAAGCTTGGTCTCCCTGCCGAGGTAAGGTCGAACGTCCTGCCGAGCCTTACACTCGAACTCTGGCCAAACCCCCTTGCCCGACTCCCCTACTAGGCTTGGGAAGCTTGGTCTCCCTGCCGAGGTAAGGTCGAACGCCCTGGCGAGCCTTACACTCGTACTCCGGCCAAGCCCCCCTTCTTGACTCACCTAGTAGGCTTGGGAAGCTTGGTCTCCCTGCCGAGGGAAGGTCGAACATCCTGCCGAGCCTTACACTAGAACTCCGGCCAAGCCCCCTTGCCTGACCCTACTAGGCTTGGGAAGCTTGGTCTCTCTGCCGAGGTATGGTCGAACGTCCTGCCGAGCCTTACACTCGAACTCCGGCCAAGCGCCCTTGCCTGACTCTCCTACTAGGCTTGGGAACCTTGGTCTCCCTGCCGAGGTAAGGTCGAATGTCCTGCCGAGCCTTACACTCGAACTCCGGCCAAGCCCCCTTGCCCGACTCTCCTACTAGGCTTGGGAAGCTTGGTCTCCCTGCCGAGGAAAGGTCGAACGTCCTGCCGAGCCTTACACTCGAACTCCAGCCAAGCCCCCTTGCCTGAGTCTCCTACTAGGCTTGAGAAGCTTGGTCTCCCTGCCGAGGAAAGGTCGAACGTCCTGCTGAGCCTTACACTCGAACTCCGGACAAGCCCCCTTGCATGACCCTACTAGGCTTGGGAAGCTTGGTCTTCCTGCCGAGGTAAGGTCGAACGTCCTGCCGAGGCTTACACTCAAACTCCTGCCAAGCCCCCTTGCCTGACTCTCCTACTAGGCTTGGGAAGATTGGTCTCCCTGCCGAGGTAAGGTCGAACGTCCTGCCAAGCCTTACACTCGAACTCCGGCCAAGCCCCCTTGCCTGACTCTCCTACTAGGCTTGGGAAGCTTGGTCTCCCTGCCGAGGTAAGGTCGAACGTCCTGCCAAGCCTTTCACTCGAACTCTGGCCAAGCCCCCTTGCCTGACTCTCCTACTAGACTTGGGAAGATTGGTCTCCCTGCCGAGGGAAGGTCGAACGTCCTGCCGAGCCTTACACTCGAACTCCGGCCAAGCCCCCTTGCCTGACTTTCCTACTAGGCTTGGGAAGCTTGGTCTCCCTGCCGAGGGAAGGTCGAACGTCCTGCCGAGCCTTACACTCGAACTCCGGCCAAGCCCCCTTGCCTGACTCTCCTACTAGGCTTGGGAAGCTTGGTCTCCCTGCCGAGGTGAGGTCGAACGTCCTGCCGAGCCTTACACTCGAACTCTGGCCAAGCCCCCTTCCCTGACTCTCCTACTAGGCTTGGGAAGCTTGGTCTCCCTGCCGAGGTATGGTCGAACGTCCTGCCGAGCCTTACACTCGAACTCCGGCCAAGCCCCCTTGCCTGACTCTCCTACTAGGCTTGGGAAGCTTGGTCTCCCTGCCGAGGTATGGTCGAACGTCCTGCCGAGCCTTACACTCAAACTCCGGCCAAGCCCCCTTGCCCGACTCTCCTACTAGGCTTGGGAAGCTTGGTCTCCCTGCCGAGGTAAGGTCGAATGTCCTGCCGAGCCTGACACTCGAACTCCGGCCAAGCCCCCTTGCCTGACTCTCCTACTAAGCTTGGGAAGATTGGTCTCCCTGCCGAGGCAAGGTCGAACATCCTGCCGAGCCTTACACTAGAACTCCGGCCAAGCCCCCGTGCCTGACTCTCCTACTAGGCTTGGGAAGCTTGGTCTCCCTGCCGAGGTAAGGTCGAATGTCCTGCCGAGCCTTACACTCGAACTCCGGCCAAGCCCCCTTGCCCGACTCTCCTACTAGGCTGGGGAAGCTTGGTCTCCCTGGCAAGGAAAGGTCAAACGTCCTGCTGAGCCTTACACTCGAACTCCGGACAAGCCCCCTTGCATGACCCTACTAGGCTTGGGAAGCTTGGTCTTCCAGCCGAGGTAAGGTCGAACGTCCTGCCGAGGCTTACACTCAAACTCCGGCCAAGCCCCCTTGCCTGACTCTCCTACTAGGCTTGAGAAGCTTGGTCTCCCTGCCGAGGTAAGGTCGAACGTCCTGGGGAGCCTTACACTCGAACTCCGGCCAAGCCCCCTTGCCTGACTCTCCTACTAGGCTTGGGAAGCTTGGTCTCCCTGCCGAGGTAAGGTCGAACGTCCTGCCAAGCCTTTCACTCGAACTCTGGCCAAGCCCCCTTGCCTGACTCTCCTACTAGACTTGGGAAGATTGGTCTCCCTGCCGAGGGAAGGTCGAACGTCCTGCCGAGCCTTACACTCGAACACCGGCCAAGCCCCCTTGCCTGACTCTCCTACTAGACTTGGGAAGCTTGGTCTCCCTGCCGAGGTAAGGTCGAATGTCCTGCCGAGCCTTACACTCAAACTCCGGCCAAGCCCCCTTGCCCGACTCCCCTACTAGGCTGGGGAAGCTTGGTCTCCCTGCCGAGGTAAGGTCGAACGTCCTGCCTAGCCTTACACTCGAGCTCTGGCCAAACCCCCTTGCCTGACTCTCCTACTGGACTTGGGAAGCTTGGTCTCCCTGCCGAGGTAAGGTCGAACGACCTGCCGAGCCTTACACTCGAACTCCGGCCAAGCCCTCTTGCTTGACTCACCTACTAGGCTTGGGAAGCTTGGTCTCCCTGCCGAGGTAAGGTCGAACATCCTGCCGAGCCTTACACTCGAACTCCGGCCAAGCCCCCTTGCCTGACCCTACTAGGCTTTGGAAGCTTGGTCTCCCTGCCGAGGTAAGGTCGAACGTCCTGCCGAGCCTTACACTCGAACTCCGGCCAAGCCCCCTTGCCGGACTCTCCTACTAGGCTTGGGAAGCTTCGTCTTCCTGCCGAGGTAAGGTCGAACGTCCTGCCGAGCCTTACACTCAAACTCCGGCCAAGCCCCCTTGTCCGACTCACCTACTAGGCTTGGGAAGCTTGGTCTTCCTGGCGAGGTAAGGTCGAACGTCCTGCCGAGCCTGACACTCGAACTCCGGCCCAGTCCCCTTGCCTGACTCTCCTACTAGGCTTGGGAAGCTTGGTCTCCCTGCCGAGGTAAGGTCGAATGTCCTGCCAAGCCTTTCACTCGAACTCTGGCCAGGCCCCCTTGCCTGACTCTCCTACTAGGCTTGGGAAGCTTGGTCTCCCTGCCGAGGTAAGGTCGAACGTCCTGCTGAGCCTTACACTCGAACTCCGGCCAAGCCCCCTTGCCTGACTCACCTACTAGGCTTGGGAAGCTTGGTCTCCCTGCCGAGGTAAGGTCGAAGGTCCTGCCGAGCCTTACACTCGAACTCCGGCCAAGCCCCCTTGCCTGACCCTACTAGGCTTGGGAAGCTTGGTCTCCCTGCCGAGGTATGGTCGAACGTCCTGCCGAGCCTTACACTCGAACTCCGGCCAAGCCCCCTTGCCCGACTCCCCTACTAGGCTTGGGAAGCTTGGTCTTCCTGCCGAGGTAAGGTCGAACGTCCTGCCGAGGCTTACACTCAAACTCCTGCCAAGCCCCCTTGCCTGACTCTCCTACTAGGCTTGGGAAGATTGGTCTCCCTGCCGAGGTAAGGTCGAACGTCCTGCCTAGCCTTACACTCGAACTCCGGCCAAGCCCCCTTGCCTGACTCTCCTACTAGGCTTGGGAAGCTTGGTCTCCCTGCCGAGGTAAGGTCGAACGTCCTGCCAAGCCTTTCACTCGAACTCTGGCCAAGCCCCCTTGCCTGACTCTCCTACTAGACTTGGGAAGATTGGTCTCCCTGCCGAGGGAAGGTCGAACGTCCTGCCGAGCCTTACACTCGAACTCCGGCCAAGCCCCCTTGCCTGACTCTCCTACTAGGCTTGGGAAGCTTGGTCTCCCTGCCGAGGTAAGGTCGAACGTCCTGCCAAGCCTTTCACTCGAACTCTGGCCAAGCCCCCTTGCCTGACTCTCCTACTAGACTTGGGAAGATTGGTCTCCCTGCCGAGGGAAGGTCGAACGTCCTGCCGAGCCTTACACTCGAACTCCGGCCAAGCCCCCTTGCCTGACTTTCCTACTAGGCTTGGGAAGCTTGGTCTCCCTGCCGAGGGAAGGTCGAACGTCCTGCCGAGCCTTACACTCGAACTCCGGCCAAGCCCCCTTGCCTGACTCTCCTACTAGGCTTGGGAAGCTTGGTCTCCCTGCCGAGGTGAGGTCGAATGTCCTGCCGAGCCTTACACTCGAACTCTGGCCAAGCCCCCTTCCCTGACTCTCCTACTAGGCTTGGGAAGCTTGGTCTCCCTGCCGAGGTATGGTCGAACGTCCTGCCGAGCCTTACACTCGAACTCCGGCCAAGCCCCCTTGCCTGACTCTCCTACTAGGCTTGGGAAGCTTGGTCTCCCTGCCGAGGTATGGTCGAACGTCCTGCCGAGCCTTACACTCAAACTCCGGCCAAGCCCCCTTGCCCGACTCTCCTACTAGGCTTGGGAAGCTTGGTCTCCCTGCCGAGGTAAGGTCGAATGTCCTGCCGAGCCTGACACTCGAACTCCGGCCAAGCCCCCTTGCCTGACTCTCCTACTAAGCTTGGGAAGATTGGTCTCCCTGCCGAGGCAAGGTCGAACATCCTGCCGAGCCTTACACTAGAACTCCGGCCAAGCCCCCGTGCCTGACTCTCCTACTAGGCTTGGGAAGCTTGGTCTCCCTGCCGAGGTAAGGTCGAATGTCCTGCCGAGCCTTACACTCGAACTCCGGCCAAGCCCCCTTGCCCGACTCTCCTACTAGGCTGGGGAAGCTTGGTCTCCCTGCCAAGGAAAGGTCAAACGTCCTGCTGAGCCTTACACTCGAACTCCGGACAAGCCCCCTTGCATGACCCTACTAGGCTTGGGAAGCTTGGTCTTCCTGCCGAGGTAAGGTCGAACGTCCTGCCGAGGCTTACACTCAAACTCCGGCCAAGCCCCCTTGCCTGACTCTCCTACTAGGCTTGAGAAGATTGGTCTCCCTGCCGAGGTAAGGTCGAACGTCCTGCCAAGCCTTACACTCGAACTCCGGCCAAGCCCCCTTGCCTGACTCTCCTACTAGGCTTGGGAAGCTTGGTCTCCCTGCCGAGGTAAGGTCGAACGTCCTGCCAAGCCTTTCACTCGAACTCTGGCCAAGCCCCCTTGCCTGACTCTCCTACTAGACTTGGGAAGATTGGTCTCCCTGCCGAGGGAAGGTCGAACGTCCTGCCGAGCCTTACACTCGAACACCGGCCAAGCCCCCTTGCCTGACTCTCCTACTAGACTTGGGAAGCTTGGTCTCCCTGCCGAGGTAAGGTCGAATGTCCTGCCGAGCCTTACACTCAAACTCCGGCCAAGCCCCCTTGCCCGACTCCCCTACTAGGCTGGGGAAGCTTGGTCTCCCTGCCGAGGTAAGGTCGAACGTCCTGCCTAGCCTTACACTCGAGCTCTGGCCAAACCCCCTTGCCTGACTCTCCTACTGGACTTGGGAAGCTTGGTCTCCCTGCCGAGGTAAGGTCGAACGACCTGCCGAGCCTTACACTCGAACTCCGGCCAAGCCCTCTTGCTTGACTCACCTACTAGGCTTGGGAAGCTTGGTCTCCCTGCCGAGGTAAGGTCGAACATCCTGCCGAGCCTTACACTCGAACTCCGGCCAAGCCCCCTTGCCTGACCCTACTAGGCTTTGGAAGCTTGGTCTCCCTGCCGAGGTAAGGTCGAACGTCCTGCCGAGCCTTACACTCGAACTCCGGCCAAGCCCCCTTGCCGGACTCTCCTACTAGGCTTGGGAAGCTTCGTCTTCCTGCCGAGGTAAGGTCGAACGTCCTGCCGAGCCTTACACTCAAACTCCGGCCAAGCCCCCTTGTCCGACTCTCCTACTAGGCTTGGGAAGCTTGGTCTTCCTGCCGAGGTAAGGTCGAACGTCCTGCCGAGCCTGACACTCGAACTCCGGCCAAGTCCCCTTGCCTGACTCTCCTACTAGGCTTGGGAAGCTTGGTCTCCCTGCCGAGGTAAGGTCGAATGTCCTGCCAAGCCTTTCACTCGAACTCTGGCCAAGCCCCCTTGCCTGACTCTCCTACTAGGCTTGGGAAGCTTGGTCTCCCTGCCGAGGTAAGGTCGAACATCCTGCCGAGCCTGACACTCGAACTTCGGCCAAGCCCCCTTGCCTGACTCTCCTACTAGGCTTGGGAAGCTTGGTCTCCCTGCCGAGGTAAGGTCGAACATCCTGCCGAGCCTTACACTCGAACTCTGGCCAAGCCCCCTTGCCTGACCCTACTAGGCTTGGGAAGCTTGGTCTCCCTGCCGAGGTATGGTCGAACGTCCTGCCGAGCCTTACACTCGAACTCCGGCCAAGCCCCCTTGCCTGACTCTCCTACTAGGCTTGGGAAGCTTGGTCTCCCTGCCGAGGTAAGGTCGAACGTCCTGCCGAGCCTTACACTCGAACTCCGGCCAAGCCCCCTTGCCGGACTCTCCTACTAAGCTTGGGAAGCTTTGTCTCCCTGCCGAGGTAAGGTCGAACGTCCTGCCGAGCCTAACACTCGAACTCCGGCCAAGCCCCCTTGCCTGACTCTCCTACTAGGCTTGGGAAGCTTGGTCTCCCTGCCGAGGTAAGGTCGAACGTCCTGCCGAGCCTTACACTCGAACTCCGGCCAAGCCCCCTTGCCTGACTCACCTACTAGGCTTGGGAAGCTTGGTCTCCCTGCCGAGGTAAGGTCGAACGTCCTGCCGAGCCTTACACTCGAACTCCGGCCAAGCCCCCTTGCCTGACCCTACTAGGCTTGGGAAGCTTGGTCTCCCTGCCGAGGTATGGTCGAACGTCCTGCCGAGCCTTACACTCGAACTCCGGCCAAACCCCCTTGCCTGACTCTCCTACTAGGCTTGGGAAGCTTGGTCTCCCTGCCGAGGTAAGGTCGAATGTCCTGCCGAGCCTTACACTCGAACTCCGGACAAGTCCCCTTACCCAACTCACCTACTAGGCTTGGGAAGCTTGGTCTCCCTGCCGAGGTAAGGTCGACCATCCTGCCGAGCCTTACACTCGAACTCCGGCCAAGCCCCCTTGCCTGACTCTCCTACTAGGCTTGAGAAGCTTGGTCTCCCTGCCGAGGTAAGGTCGAACCTCCTGCCGAGCCTTACACTCGAACTCCGGCCAAGCCCCCTTGCCGGACTCTCCTACTAGGCTTGGGAAGCTTGGTCTACCTGGCGAGGTAAGGTCGAACGTCCTGCCAAGCCTTTCACTCGAACTCTGGCCCAGCCCCCTTGCCTGACTCTCCTACTAGACTTGGGAAGATTGGTCTCCCTGCCGAGGGAAGGTCGAACGTCCTGCCGAGCCTTACACTCGAACTCCGGCCAAGCCCCCTTGCCTCACTCTCCTACTAGGCTTGGGAAGCTTGGTCTCCCTGCCGAGGTAAGGTCGAATGTCCTGCCGAGCCTTACACTCGAACTCCGGCCAAGCCCCCTTGCCTGACTCTCCTACTAGGCTGGGGAAGCTTGGTCTCCCTGCCGAGGTACGGTCGAACGTCCTGCCGAGCCTTACGCTCGAACTCTGGCCAAGCCCCATTGCCTGACTCCCCTATTAGACTTGGGAAGCTTGGTCTCCCTGCCGAGGTAAGGTCGAACGACCTGCCGAGCCTTACACTCGAACTCCGGCCAAGCCCCCTTGCTTGACTCACCTACTAGGCTTGGGAAGCTTGGTCTCCCTGCCGAGGTAAGGTCGAACATCCTGCCAAGCCTTACACTCGAACTCTGGCCAAGCCCCCTTGCCTGACCCTACTAGGCTTGGGAAGCTTGGTCTCCCTGCCGAGGTATGGTCGAACGTCCTGCCGGGCCTTACACTCGAACTCCGGCCAAGCCCCCTTGCCTGACTCTCCTCCTAGGCTTGGGAAGCTTGGTCTCCCTGCCGAGGTAAGGCCGAACGTCCTGCCGAGCCTTACACTCGAACTCCGGCCAAGCCCCCTTGCCGGACTCTCCTACTAAGCTTGGGAAGCTTGGTCTCCCTGCCGAGGTAAGGTCGAACGTCCTGCCGAGCCTAACACTCGAACTCCGGCCAAGCCCCCTTGCCTGACTCTCCTACTAGGCTTGGGAAGCTTGGTCTCCCTGCCGAGGTAAGGTCGAACGTCCTGCCGAGCCTTACACTCGAACTCCGGCCAAGCCCCCTTGCCTGACTCTCGTACTAGGCTTGGGAAGCTTGGTCTCCCTGCCGAGGTAAGGTCGAACATCCTGCCGAGCCTTACACTCGAACTCCGGCCAAGCCCCCTTGCCTGACTCACCTACTAGGCTTGGGAAGCTTGGTCTCCCTGCCGAGGTAAGGTCGAACGTCCTGCCGAGCCTTACACTCGAACTCCGGCCAAGCCCCCTTGCCTGACTCTCCTACTAGGCTTGAGAAGCTTGGTCTGCCTGCCGAGGTAAGGTCGAACCTCTTGCCGAGCCTTACACTCAAACTCCGGCCAAGCCCCCTTGCCTGACCCTAATAGGCTTGGGAAGCTTGGTCTCCCTGCCGAGGCAAGGTCGAACATCCTGTCGAGCCTTACACTAGAACTCCGGCCAAGCCCCCTTGCCTGACTCTCCTACTAGGCTTGGGAAGCTTGGTCTCCCTGCCGAGGTAAGGTCGAACGTCCTGCCGAGACTTACACTCGAACTCCGGCCAAGCCCCCTTGCCTGACCCTACAAGGCTTGGGAAGCTTGGTCTCCCTGCCGAGGTAAGGTCGAACCTCCTGCCGAGCCTTACACTCGAACTCCGGACAAGCCCCCTTGCCGGACTCTCCTACTAAGCTTGGGAAGCTTGGTCTCCCTGCCGAGGTAAGGTCGAACGTCCTGCCGAGCCTAACACTCAAACTCCGGCCAAGCCCCCTTGCCTGACTCTCCTACTAGGCTTGGGAAGCTTGGTCTTCCTGCCGAGGTAAGGTCGAACGTCCTGGGGAGCCTGACACTCGAACTCCGGCCAAGCCCCCTTGCCTGACTCTCCTACTAGGCTTGGGAAGCTTGGTCTCCCTGCCGAGGTAAGGTCGAACATCCTGCCGAGCTTTACACTCGAACTCCGGCCAAGCCCCCTTGCCTGCCCCTAATAGGCTTGGGAAGCTTGGTCTCCCGGCCGAGGTATGGTCGAACGTCCTGCCGAGCCTTACACTCGAACTCCGGCCAAGCCCCCTTGCCTGACTCTCCTACTAGGCTTGGGAAGCTTGGTCTCTCTGCCGAGGTATGGTCGAACGTCCTGCCGAGCCTTACACTCGAACTCCGGCCAAGCCCCCTTGCCTGACTCTCCTACTAGGCTTGGGAAGCTTGGTCTCCCTGCCGAGGTAAGGTCGAACGTCCTGCCGAGCCTAACACTCGAACTCCGGCCAAGCCCCCTTGCCTGACTCTCCTACTAGGCTTGGGAAGCTTGGTCTCCCTGCCGAGGTAAGGTCGAACGTCCTGCCGAGCCTTACACTCGAACTCCGGCCAAGCCCCCTTGCCTGACTCTCGTACTAGGCTTGGGAAGCTTGGTCTCCCTGCCGAGGTAAGGTCGAACATCCTGCCGAGCCTTACACTCGAACTCCGGCCAAGCCCCCTTGCCTGACTCACCTACTAGGCTTGGGAAGCTTGGTCTCCCTGCCGAGGTAAGGTCGAACGTCCTGCCGAGCCTTACACTCGAACTCCGGCCAAGCCCCCTTGCCTGACTCTCCTACTAGGCTTGAGAAGCTTGGTCTGCCTGCCGAGGTAAGGTCGAACCTCTTGCCGAGCCTTACACTCAAACTCCGGCCAAGCCCCCTTGCCTGACCCTAATAGGCTTGGGAAGCTTGGTCTCCCTGCCGAGGCAAGGTCGAACATCCTGTCGAGCCTTACACTAGAACTCCGGCCAAGCCCCCTTGCCTGACTCTCCTACTAGGCTTGGGAAGCTTGGTCTCCCTGCCGAGGTAAGGTCGAACGTCCTGCCGAGACTTACACTCGAACTCCGGCCAAGCCCCCTTGCCTGACCCTAATAGGCTTGGGAAGCTTGGTCTCCCTGCCGAGGTAAGGTCGAACCTCCTGCCGAGCCTTACACTCGAACTCCGGACAAGCCCCCTTGCCGGACTCTCCTACTAAGCTTGGGAAGCTTGGTCTCCCTGCCGAGGTAAGGTCGAACGTCCTGCCGAGCCTAACACTCAAACTCCGGCCAAGCCCCCTTGCCTGACTCTCCTACTAAGCTTGGGAAGATTGGTCTCCCTGCCGAGGCAAGGTCGAACATCCTGCCGAGCCTTACACTAGAACTCCGGCCAAGCCCCCGTGCCTGACTCTCCTACTAGGCTTGGGAAGCTTGGTCTCCCTGCCGAGGTAAGGTCGAACGTCCTGCCGAGCCTTACACTCAAACTCCGGCCAAGCCCCCTTGCCTGACCCTACAAGGCTTGGGAAGCTTGGTCTCCCTGCCGAGGTAAGGTCGAACGTCCTGCCGAGCCTTACACTCGAACTCTGGCCAAACCCCCTTGCCCGACTCCCCTACTAGGCTTGGGAAGCTTGGTCTCCCTGCCGAGGTAAGGTCGAACGCCCTGCCGAGCCTTACACTCGTACTCCGGCCAAGCCCCCCTGCTTGACTCACCTAGTAGGCTTGGGAAGCTTGGTCTCCCTGCCGAGGGAAGGTCGAACATCCTGCCGAGCCTTACACTCGAACTCCGGCCAAGCCCCCTTGCCTGACCCTACAAGGCTTGGGAAGCTTGGTCTCCCTGCCGAGGTAAGGTCGAACCTCCTGCCGAGCCTTACACTCGAACTCCGGACAAGCCCCCTTGCCGGACTCTCCTACTAAGCTTGGGAAGCTTGGTCTCCCTGCCGAGGTAAGGTCGAACGTCCTGCCGAGCCTAACACTCAAACTCCGGCCAAGCCCCCTTGCCTGACTCTCCTACTAGGCTTGGGAAGCTTGGTCTTCCTGCCGAGGTAAGGTCGAACGTCCTGGGGAGCCTGACACTCGAACTCCGGCCAAGCCCCCTTGCCTGACTCTCCTACTAGGCTTGGGAAGCTTGGTCTCCCTGCCGAGGTAAGGTCGAACATCCTGCCGAGCCTTACACTCGAACTCCGGCCCAGCCCCCTTGCCTGCCCCTAATAGGCTTGGGAAGCTTGGTCTCCCGGCCGAGGTATGGTCGAACGTCCTGCCGAGCCTTACACTCGAACTCCGGCCAAGCCCCCTTGCCTGACTCTCCTACTAGGCTTGGGAAGCTTGGTCTTCCTGCTGAGGTAAGGTCGAACGTCCTGCCGAGCCTGACACTCGAACTCTGGCCAAGCCGCCTTGCCCGAATCTCCTACTAGGCTTGGGAAGCTTGGTCTCCCTGCCGAGGTAAGGTCGAACGTCCTGCCGAGCCTTACACTCGAACCCCGGCCAAGCCCCCTTGCCTGACTCTCCTACTAGGCTTGGGAAGATTGGTCTCCCTGCCGAGGCAAGGTCGAACGTCCTGCCGAGCCTTACACTCGAACTCCGGCCAAGCCTCCTTGCCTGACTCTCCTCCTAGACTTGGGAAGCTTGGTCTCCCTGCCGAGGTAAGGTCGAATGTCCTGCCGAGCCTTACACTCGAACTCCGGCCAAGCCCCCTTGCCTGACTCTCCTACTCGGCTTGGAAAGCTTGGTCTCCCTGCTGAGGTAAGGTCGAACATCCTGCCGAGCCTTACACTAGAACTCTGGCCAAGCCCCCGTGCCTGACTCTCCTACTAGGCTTGGGAAGTTTGGTCTCCCTGCCGAGGTAAGGTCGAATGTCCTGCCGAGCCTTACACTCGAACTCCGGCCAAGCCCCCTTGCCCGAATCTCCTACTAGGCTTGGGAAGCTTGGTCTCCCTGCCGAGGTAAGGTCGAACGTCCTGCCGAGCCTTACACTCGAACTCCAGCCAAGCCCCCTTGCCTGAGTCTCCTACTAGGCTTGAGAAGCTTGGTCTCCCTGCCGAGGTATGGTCGAACGTCCTGCTGAGCCTTACACTCGAACTCCGGACAAGCCCCCTTGCATGACCCTACTAGGCTTGGGAAGCTTGGTCTTCCTAGCGAGGTAAGGTCGAACGTCCTGCCGAGGCTTACACTCAAACTCCGGCCAAGCCCCCTTGCCTGACTCTCCTACTAGGCTTGGGAAGATTGGTCTCCCTGCCGAGGTAAGGTCGAACGTCCTGCCAAGCCTTACACTCGAACTCCGGCCAAGCCCCCTTGCCTGACTCTCCTACTAGGCTTGGGAAGCTTGGTCTCCCTGCCGAGGTAAGGTCGAACGTCCTGCCAAGCCTTTCACTCGAACTCTGGCCAAGCCCCCTTGCCTGACTCTCCTACTAGACTTGGGAAGATTGGTCTCCCTGCCGAGGGAAGGTCGAACGTCCTGCCGAGCCTTACACTCGAACTCCGGCCAAGCCCCCTTGCCTGACTCTCCTACTAGGCTTGGGAAGCTTGGTCTCCCTGCCGAGGTAAGGTCGAATGTCCTGCCGAGCCTTACACTCGAACTCCGGCCAAGCCCCCTTGCCTGCCTCTCCTACTAGGCTTGGGAAGCTTGGTCTCCCTGCCGAGGTAAGGTCGAACGTCCTGCCGAGACTTACACTCGAACTCCGGCCAAGCCCCCTTGCCTGACCCTACAAGGCTTGGGAAGCTTGGTCTCCCTGCCGAGGTAAGGTCGAACGTCCTGCCGAGCCTTACACTCGAACTCCGGACAAGCCCCCTTGCCGGACTCTCCTACTAAGCTTGGGAAGCTTGGTCTCCCTGCCGAGGTAAGGTCGAACGTCCTGCCGAGCCTTACACTCAAACTCCGGCCAAGCCCCCTTGCCTGACTCTCCTACTAGGCTTGGGAAGCTTGGTCTTCCTGCCGAGGTAAGGTCGAACGTCCTGGGGAGCCTGACACTCGAACTCCGGCCAAGCCCCCTTGCCTGACTCACCTACTAGGCTTGGGAAGCTTGGTCTCCCTGCCGAGGTAAGGTCGAACGTCCTGCCGAGCCTTACACTCGAACTCCGGCCAAGCCCCCTTGCCTGACTCTCCTACTAGGCTTGGGAAGCTTGGTCTCCCTGCCGAGGTAAGGTCGAACGTCCTGCCGAGCCTTACACTCGAACTCCGGCCAAGCCCCCTTGCCTACCCCTAATAGGCTTGGGAAGCTTGGTCTCCCTGCCGAGGTATGGTCGAACGTCCTGCCGAGCCTTACACTCGAACTCCGGCCAAGCCCCCTTGCCTGACTCTCCTACTAGGCTTGGGAAGCTTGGTCTCTCTGCCGAGGTATGGTCGAACGTCCTGCCGAGCCTTACACTCGAACTCCGGCCAAGCCCCCTTGCCCGACTCACCTACTAGGCTTGGGAAGCTTGGTCTCCCTGCCGAGGTAAGGTCGAACGTCCTGCCGAGCCTTACACTCGAGCTCCGGCCAAGCCCTCTTGCCTGACTCTCCTACTAAGCTTGGGAAGATTGGTCTCCCTGCCGAGGCAAGGTCGAACATCCTGCCGAGCCTTACACTAGAACTCCGGCCAAGCCCCCGTGCCTGACTCTCCTACTAGGCTTGGGAAGCTTGGTCTCCCTGCCGAGGTAAGGTCGAATGTCCTGCTGAGCCTTACACTCGAACTCTGGCCAAGCCCCCTTGCCTGACTCTCCTACTAGACTTGGGAAGATTGGTCTCCCTGCCGAGGGAAGGTCGAACGTCCTGCCGAGCCTTACACTCGAACTCCGGCCAAGCCCCCTTGCCTGACTCTCCTACTAGGCTTGGGAAGCTTGGTCTCCCTGCCGAGGTAAGGTCGAATGTCCTGCCGAGCCTTACACTCGAACTCCGGCCAAGCCCCCTTGCCTGACTCTCCTACTAGGCTTGGGAAGCTTGGTCTCCCTGCCGAGGTAAGGTCGATCGTCCTGCCGAGCCTTACACTGAAACTCCGGCCAAGCCCCCTTGCCCGACTCTCCTACTAGGCTTGGGAAGCTTGGTCTTCCTGCTGAGGTAAGGTCGAACGTCCTGCCGAGCCTGACACTCGAACTCTGGCCAAGCCGCCTTGCCCGAATCTCCTACTAGGCTTGGGAAGCTTGGTCTCCCTGCCGAGGTAAGGTCGAACGTCCTGCCGAGCCTTACACTCGAACTCCGGCCAAGCCCCCTTGCCTGACTCTCCTACTAGGCTTGGGAAGATTGGTCTCCCTGCCGAGGCAAGGTCGAACGTCCTGCCGAGCCTTACACTCGAACTCCGGCCAAGCCTCCTTGCCTGACTCTCCTCCTAGACTTGGGAAGCTTGGTCTTCCTGCCGAGGTAAGGTCGAACGTCCTGGGGAGCCTGACACTCGAACTCCGGCCAAGCCCCCTTGCCTGACTCACCTACTAGGCTTGGGAAGCTTGGTCTCCCTGCCGAGGTAAGGTCGAACGTCCTGCCGAGCCTTACACTCGAACTCCGGCCAAGCCCCCTTGCCTGACTCTCCTACTAGGCTTGGGAAGCTTGGTCTCCCTGCCGAGGTAAGGTCGAACGTCCTGCCGAGCCTTACACTCGAACTCCGGCCAAGCCCCCTTGCCTACCCCTAATAGGCTTGGGAAGCTTGGTCTCCCTGCCGAGGTATGGTCGAACGTCCTGCCGAGCCTTACACTCGAACTCCGGCCAAGCCCCCTTGCCTGACTCTCCTACTAGGCTTGGGAAGCTTGGTCTCTCTGCCGAGGTATGGTCGAACGTCCTGCCGAGCCTTACACTCGAACTCCGGCCAAGCCCCCTTGCCCGACTCACCTACTAGGCTTGGGAAGCTTGGTCTCCCTGCCGAGGTAAGGTCGAACGTCCTGCCGAGCCTTACACTCGAGCTCCGGCCAAGCCCTCTTGCCTGACTCTCCTACTAAGCTTGGGAAGATTGGTCTCCCTGCCGAGGCAAGGTCGAACATCCTGCCGAGCCTTACACTAGAACTCCGGCCAAGCCCCCGTGCCTGACTCTCCTACTAGGCTTGGGAAGCTTGGTCTCCCTGCCGAGGTAAGGTCGAATGTCCTGCCGAGCCTTACACTCGAACTCTGGCCAAGCCCCCTTGCCTGACTCTCCTACTAGACTTGGGAAGATTGGTCTCCCTGCCGAGGGAAGGTCGAACGTCCTGCCGAGCCTTACACTCGAACTCCGGCCAAGCCCCCTTGCCTGACTCTCCTACTAGGCTTGGGAAGCTTGGTCTCCCTGCCGAGGTAAGGTCGAATGTCCTGCCGAGCCTTACACTCGAACTCCGGCCAAGCCCCCTTGCCTGACGCTCCTACTAGGCTTGGGAAGCTTGGTCTCCCTGCCGAGGTATGGTCGAACGTCCTGCCGAGCCTTACACTCGAACTCCGGCCAAGCCCCCTTGCCTGACTCTCCTACTAGGCTTGGGAAGCTTGGTCTCCCTGCCGAGGTAAGGTCGATCGTCCTGCCGAGCCTTACACTGAAACTCCGGCCAAGCCCCCTTGCCCGACTCTCCTACTAGGCTTGGGAAGCTTGGTCTTCCTGCTGAGGTAAGGTCGAACGTCCTGCCGAGCCTGACACTCGAACTCTGGCCAAGCCGCCTTGCCCGAATCTCCTACTAGGCTTGGGAAGCTTGGTCTCCCTGCCGAGGTAAGGTCGAACGTCCTGCCGAGCCTTACACTCGAACTCCGGCCAAGCCCCCTTGCCTGACTCTCCTACTAGGCTTGGGAAGATTGGTCTCCCTGCCGAGGCAAGGTCGAACGTCCTGCCGAGCCTTACACTCGAACTCCGGCCAAGCCTCCTTGCCTGACTCTCCTCCTAGACTTGGGAAGCTTGGTCTCCCTGCCGAGGTAAGGTCGAATGTCCTGCCGAGCCTTACACTCGAACTCCGGCCAAGCCCCCTTGCCTGACTCTCCTACTCGGCTTGGGAAGCTTGGTCTCCCTGCTGAGGTAAGGTCGAACATCCTGCCGAGCCTTACACTAGAACTCTGGCCAAGCCCCCGTGCCTGACTCTCCTACTAGGCTTGGGAAGTTTGGTCTCCCTGCCGAGGTAAGGTCGAATGTCCTGCCGAGCCTTACACTCGAACTCCGGCCAAGCCCCCTTGCCCGAATCTCCTACTAGGCTTGGGAAGCTTGGTCTCCCTGCCGAGGTAAGGTCGAACGTCCTGCCGAGCCTTACACTCGAACTCCAGCCAAGCCCCCTTGCCTGAGTCTCCTACTAGGCTTGAGAAGCTTGGTCTCCCTGCCGAGGTATGGTCGAACGTCCTGCTGAGCCTTACACTCGAACTCCGGACAAGCCCCCTTGCATGACCCTACTAGGCTTGGGAAGCTTGGTCTTCCTAGCGAGGTAAGGTCGAACGTCCTGCCGAGGCTTACACTCAAACTCCGGCCAAGCCCCCTTGCCTGACTCTCCTACTAGGCTTGGGAAGATTGGTCTCCCTGCCGAGGTAAGGTCGAACGTCCTGCCAAGCCTTACACTCGAACTCCGGCCAAGCCCCCTTGCCTGACTCTCCTACTAGGCTTGGGAAGCTTGGTCTCCCTGCTGAGGTAAGGTCGAACATCCTGCCGAGCCTTACACTAGAACTCTGGCCAAGCCCCCGTGCCTGACTCTCCTACTAGGCTTGGGAAGTTTGGTCTCCCTGCCGAGGTAAGGTCGAATGTCCTGCCGAGCCTTACACTCGAACTCCGGCCAAGCCCCCTTGCCCGAATCTCCTACTAGGCTTGGGAAGCTTGGTCTCCCTGCCGAGGTAAGGTCGAACGTCCTGCCGAGCCTTACACTCGAACTCCAGCCAAGCCCCCTTGCCTGAGTCTCCTACTAGGCTTGAGAAGCTTGGTCTCCCTGCCGAGGTATGGTCGAACGTCCTGCTGAGCCTTACACTCGAACTCCGGACAAGCCCCCTTGCATGACCCTACTAGGCTTGGGAAGCTTGGTCTTCCTAGCGAGGTAAGGTCGAACGTCCTGCCGAGGCTTACACTCAAACTCCGGCCAAGCCCCCTTGCCTGACTCTCCTACTAGGCTTGGGAAGATTGGTCTCCCTGCCGAGGTAAGGTCGAACGTCCTGCCAAGCCTTACACTCGAACTCCGGCCAAGCCCCCTTGCCTGACTCTCCTACTAGGCTTGGGAAGCTTGGTCTCCCTGCCGAGGTAAGGTCGAACGTCCTGCCAAGCCTTTCACTCGAACTCTGGCCAAGCCCCCTTGCCTGACTCTCCTACTAGACTTGGGAAGATTGGTCTCCCTGCCGAGGTAAGGTCGAACGTCCTGCCAAGCCTTACACTCGAACTCCGGCCAAGCCCCCTTGCCTGACTCTCCTACTAGGCTTGGGGAGCTTGGTCTCCCTGCCGAGGTAAGGTCGAACGTCCTGCCAAGCCTTTCACTCGAACTCTGGCCAAGCCCCCTTGCCTGACTCTCCTACTAGACTTGGGAAGATTGGTCTCCCTGCCGAGGGAAGGTCGAACGTCCTGCCGAGCCTTACACTCGAACTCCGGCCAAGCCCCCTTGCCTGACTCTCCTACTAGGCTCGGGAAGCTTGGTCTCCCTGCCGAGGTAAGGTCGAATGTCCTGCCGAGCCTTACACTCGAACTCTGGCCAAGCCCCCTTGCCTGACTCTCCTACTAGACTTGGGAAGATTGGTCTCCCTGCCGAGGGAAGGTCGAACGTCCTGCCGAGCCTTACACTCGAACTCCGGCCAAGCCCCCTTGCCCGACTCTCCTACTAGGCTTGTGAAGCTTGGTCTTCCTGCCGAGGTAAGGTCGAACGTCCTGCCGAGCCTGACACTCGAACTCTGGCCAAGCCCCCTTGCGCGAATCTCCTACTAGGCTTGGGAAGCTTGGTCTCCCTGCCGAGGTAAGGTCGAACGTCCTGCCGAGCCTTACACTCGAACTCCGGCCAAGCCCCCTTGCCTGACTCTCCTTCTAGGCTTGGGAAGATTGGTCTCCCTGCCGAGGCAAGGTCGAACGTCCTGCCGAGCCTTACACTCGAACTCCGGCCAAGCCTCCTTGCCTGACTCTCCTCCTAGACTTGGGAAGCTTGGTCTCCCTGCCGAGGTAAGGTCGAATGTCCTGCCGAGCCTTACACTCGAACTCCGGCCAAGCCCCCTTGCCTGACTCTCCTACTCGGCTTGGGAAGCTTGGTCTCCCTGCTGAGGTAAGGTCGAACGTCCTGCCGAGCCTTACACTCGAACTCTGGCCAAACCCCCTTGCCTGACTCCCCTGCTAGACTTGGGAAGCTTGGTCTCCCTGCCGAGGTATGGTCGAACGTCCTGCCGAGCCTTACACTCGAACTCCGGCCAAGCCCCCTTGCCTGACTCTCCTACTAGGCTTGGGAAGCTTGGTCTCCCTGCCGAGGTAAGGTCGATCGTCCTGCCGAGCCTTACACTGAAACTCCGGCCAAGCCCCCTTGCCCGACTCTCCTACTAGGCTTGGGAAGCTTGGTCTTCCTGCTGAGGTAAGGTCGAACGTCCTGGGGAGCCTGACACTCGAACTCTGGCCAAGCCGCCTTGCCCGAATCTCCTACTAGGCTTGGGAAGCTTGGTCTCCCTGCCGAGGTAAGGTCGAACGTCCTGCCGAGCCTTACACTCGAACTCCGGCCAAGCCCCCTTGCCTGACTCTCCTACTAGGCTTGGGAAGATTGGTCTCCCTGCCGAGGCAAGGTCGAACGTCCTGCCGAGCCTTACGCTCGAACTCCGGCCAAGCCTCCTTGCCTGACTCTCCTCCTAGACTTGGGAAGCTTGGTCTCCCTGCCGAGGTAAGGTCGAATGTCCTGCCGAGCCTTACACTCGAACTCCGGCCAAGCCCCCTTGCATGACCCTACTAGGCTTGGGAAGCTTGGTCTTCCTAGCGAGGTAAGGTCGAACGTCCTGCCGAGGCTTACACTCAAACTCCGGCCAAGCCCCCTTGCCTGACTCTCCTACTAGGCTTGGGAAGATTGGTCTCCCTGCCGAGGTAAGGTCGAACGTCCTGCCAAGCCTTACACTCGAACTCCGGCCAAGCCCCCTTGCCTGACTCTCCTACTAGGCTTGGGAAGCTTGGTCT
The DNA here is from genome assembly GCF_024509145.1 of Vidua macroura. Classification (NCBI taxonomy): domain Eukaryota; kingdom Metazoa; phylum Chordata; class Aves; order Passeriformes; family Viduidae; genus Vidua; species Vidua macroura. Next base: position 5,987,778 of record NW_026530535.1, on the reverse strand, counting down.
CCCTGCCGAGGTAAGGTCGAACGTCCTGCCAAGCCTTTCACTCGAACTCTGGCCAAGCCCCCTTGCCTGACTCTCCTACTAGACTTGGGAAGATTGGTCTCCCTGCCGAGGGAAGGTCGAACGTCCTGCCGAGCCTTACACTCGAACTCCGGCCAAGCCCCCTTGCCTGACTCTCCTACTAGGCTTGGGAAGCTTGGTCTCCCTGCCGAGGTAAGGTCGAATGTCCTGCCGAGCCTTACACTCGAACTCTGGCCAAGCCCCCTTGCCTGACTCTCCTACTAGACTTGGGAAGATTGGTCTCCCTGCCGAGGGAAGGTCGAACGTCCTGCCGAGCCTTACACTCGAACTCCGGCCAAGCCCCCTTGCCTGACTCTCCTACTAGGCTTGGGAAGCTTGGTCTCCCTGCCGAGGTAAGGTCGAACGTCCTGCCGAGCCTGACACTCGAACTCCGGCCAAGCCCCCTTGCCTGACTCTCCTACTAGGCTTGGGAAGCTTGGTCTCCCTGCCGAGGTATGGTCGAACGTCCTGCCGAGCCTTACACTCGAACTCCGGCCAAGCCCCCTTGCCTGACTCTCCTACTAGGCTTGGGAAGCTTGGTCTCCCTGCCGAGGTATGGTCGAACGTCCTGCCGAGCCTTACACTCAAACTCCGGCCAAGCCCCCTTGCCCGACTCTCCTACTAGGCTTGTGAAGCTTGGTCTTCCTGCCGAGGTAAGGTCGAACGTCCTGCCGAGCCTGACACTCGAACTCTGGCCAAGCCCCCTTGCGCGAATCTCCTACTAGGCTTGGGAAGCTTGGTCTCCCTGCCGAGGTAAGGTCGAACGTCCTGCCGAGCCTTACACTCGAACTCCGGCCAAGCCCTCTTGCTTGACTCACCTACTAGGCTTGGGAAGCTTGGTCTCCCTGCCGAGGTAAGGTCGAACATCCTGCCGAGCCGTACTCTCGAACTCCGGCCAAGCCCCCTTGCCTGACCCTACTAGGCTTGGGAAGCTTGGTCTCCCTGCCGAGGTATGGTCGAACGTCCTGCCGAGCCTTACACTCGAACTCCGGCCAAGCCCCCTTGCCTGACTCTCCTACTAGGCTTGGGAAGCTTGGTCTCCCTGCCGAGGTAAGGTCGAACGTCCTGCCGAGCCTTACACTCGAACTCCGGCCAAGCCCCCTTGCCGGACTCTCCTACTAAGCTTGGGAAGCTTGGTCTCCCTGCCGAGGTAAGGTCGAACGTCCTGCCGAGCCTAACACTCAAACTCCGGCCAAGCCCCCTTGCCTGACTCTCCTACTAGGCTTGGGAAGCTTGGTCTCCCTGCCGAGGTAAGGTCGAATGTCCTGCCGAGCCTTACACTCGAACTCCGGCCAAGTCCCCTCGCCCGACTCACCTACTAGGCTTGGGAAGTTTGGTCTCCCTGCCGACGTAAGGTCGAACGTCCTGCCGAGCCTTACACTCGAACTCCGGCCAAGCCCCCTTGCCTGACTCTCCTACTAGGCTTGAGAAGCTTGGTCTCCCTGCCGAGGTAAGGTCGAACCTCCTGCCGAGCCTTACACTCGAACTCCGGCCAAGCCCCATTGCCTGACTCTCCTACTAGGCTTGGGAAGCTTGGTCTCCCTGCCGAGGCAAGGTCGAACGTCCTGCCGAGCCTTACACTAGAACTCCGGCCAAGCCCCCTTTCCTGACTCTCCTACTAGGCTTGGGAATCTTGGTCTCCCTGCTGAGGTAAGGTCGAACGTCCTGCCGAGCCTTACACTCGAACTCCGGCCAAGCCCCCTTGCCTGCCCCTAATAGGCTTGGGAAGCTTGGTCTCCCTGCCGAGGTATGGTCGAACGTCCTGCCGAGCCTTACACTCGAACTTCGGCCAAGCCCCCTTGCCTGACTCTCCTACTAGGCTTGGGAATCTTGGTCTTCCTGCCGACGTAAGGTCGAATGTCCTGCCGAGCCTGACACTCGAACTCCGGCCAAGCCCCCTTGCCTGACTCTCCTACTAGGCTTGGGAAGCTTGGTCTCCCTGCCGAGGTAAGGTCGAACGTCCTGCCGAGCCTTACACTCGAACTCCGGCCAAGCCCCCTTGCCTGACCCTACAAGGCTTGGGAAGCTTGGTCTCCCTGCCGAGGTAAGGTCGAACGTCCTGCCGAGCCTTACACTCGAACTCTGGCCAAACCCCCTTGCCCGACTCCCCTACTAGGCTTGGGAAGCTTGGTCTCCCTGCCGAGGTAAGGTCGAACGCCCTGCCGAGCCTTACACTCGTACTCCGGCCAAGCCCCCCTGCTTGACTCACCTAGTAGGCTTGGGAAGCTTGGTCTCCCTGCCGAGGTAAGGTCGAACATCCTGCCGAGCCTTACACTCGAACTCCGGCCAAGCCCCCTTGCCTGACCCTACTAGGCTTGGGAAGCTTGGTCTCTCTGCCGAGATATGGTCGAACGTCCTGCCGAGCCTTACACTCGAACTCCGGCCAAGCCCCCTTGCCTGACTCTCCTACTAGGCTTGGGAAGCTTGGTCTCCCTGCCGAGGAAAGGTCGAACGTCCTGCCGAGCCTTACACTCGAACTCCAGCCAAGCCCCCTTGCCTGAGTCTCCTACTAGGCTTGAGAAGCTTGGTGTCCCTGCCGAGGAAAGGTCGAACGTCCTGCCGAGCCTTACACTCGAACTCCGGACAAGCCCCCTTGCATGACCCTACTAGGCTTGGGAAGCTTGGTCTTCCTGCCGAGGTAAGGTCGAACGTCCTGCCGAGCCTTACACTCAAACTCTGGCCAAGCCCCCTTGCCTGACTCTCCTACTAGGCTTGGGAAGATTGGTCTCCCGGCCGAGGTAAGGTCGAACATCCTGCCAAGCCTTACACTCGAACTCCGGCCAAGCCCCCTTGCCTGACTCTCCTACTAGGCTTGGGAAGCTTGGTCTCCCTGCCGAGGTAAGGTCGAACGTCCTGCCCAGCCTTTCACTCGAACTCTGGCCAAGCCCCCTTGCCTGACTCTCCTACTAGACTTGGGAAGATTGGTCTCCCTGCCGAGGGAAGGTCGAACGTCCTGCCGAGCCTTACACTCGAACTCCGGCCAAGCCCCCTTGCCTAACTCTCCTACTAGGCTTGGGAAGCTTGGTCTCCCTGCCGAGGTAAGGTCGAACGTCCTGCCGAGCCTTACACTCGAACTCCGGCCAAGCCCCCTTGCCTGACTCTCCTACTAGGCTTGGGAAGCTTGGTCTCCCTGCCGAGGTAAGGTCGAACGTCCTGCCGAGCCTAACACTCGAACGCCGGCCAAGCCCCCTTGCCTGACTCTCCTACTAGGCTTGGGAAGCTTGGTCTCCCTGCCGAGGTATGGTCGAACGTCCTGCCGAGCCTTACACTCAAACTCCGGCCAAGCCCCCTTGCCTGACTCTCCTACTAGGCTTGGGAAGCTTGGTCTCTCTGCCGAGGTAAGGTCGAACGTCCTGCCGAGCCTTACACTCGAACTCCGGCCAAGCCCCCTTGCCTGACCCTACTAGGCTTGGGAAGCTTGGTCTCCCTGCCGAGGTAAGGTCGAACGTCCTGCCGAGCCTTACACTCGAACTCTGGCCAAACCCCATTGCCCGACTCCCCTACTAGGCTTGGGAAGCTTGGTCTCCCTGCCGAGGTAAGGTTGAACGCCCTGCCGAGCCTTACACTCGTACTCCGGCCAAGCCCCCCTGCTTGACTCACCTAGTAGGCTTGGGAAGCTTGGTCTCCCTGCCGAGGTAAGGTCGAACATCCTGCCGAGCCTTACACTCGAACTCCGGCCAAGCCCCCTTGCCTGACCCTACTAGGTTTGGGAAGCTTGGTCTCCCTGCCGAGGTATGGTCGAACGTCCTGCCGAGCCTTACACTCGAACTCCGGCCAAGCCCCCTTGCCTGAATCTCCTACTAGGCTTGGGAAGCTTGGTCTCCCTGCCGAGGTAAGGTCGAACGTCCTGCCGAGCTTTACACTCGAACTCCGGCCAAGCCCCCTTGCCGGACTCTCCTACTAAGCTTGGGAACCTTGGTCTCCCTGCCGAGGTAAGGTCGAACGTCCTGCCGAGCCTAACACTCGAACTCCGGCCAAGCCCCCTTGCCTGACTCTCCTACTAGGCTTGGGAAGCTTGGTCTCCCTGCCGAGGTAAGGTCGAACGCCCTGCCGAGCCTTACACTCGAACTCCGGCCAAGACCCCTTGCCTGACTCACCTACTAGGCTTGGGAAGCTTGGTCTCTCTGCCGAGGTAAGGTCGAACGTCCTGACGAGCCTTACACTCAAACTCCCGCCAAGCCCCCTTGCCTGACCCTACTAGGCTTGGGAAGCTTGGTTTCCCTGCCGAGGTAAGGTCGAACGTCCTGCCGAGCCTTACACTCGAACGCCGGCCAAGCCCCCTTGCCTGACTCTCCTACTAGGCTTGGGAATCTTGGTCTCCCTGCCGAGGTATGGTCGAACGTCCTGCCGAGCCTTACACTCAAACTCCGGCCAAGCCCCCTTGCCTGACTCTCCTACTAGGCTTGGGAAGCTTGGTCTCCCTGCCGAGGTAAGGCTGAACGTCCTGCCGAGCCTTACACTCGAACTCCGGCCAAGCCCCCTTGCCTGACCCTACTAGGCTTGGGAAGCTTGGTCTCCCTGCCGAGGTAAGGTCGAACGTCCTGCCGAGCCTTACACTCGAACTCTGGCCAAACCCCCTTGCCCGACTCCCCTACTAGGCTTGGGAAGCTTGGTCTCCCTGCCGAGGTAAGGTCGAACGCCCTGCCGAGCCTTACACTCGTACTCCGGCCAAGCCCCCCTGCTTGACTCACCTAGTAGGCTTGGGAAGCTTGGTCTTCCTGCCGAGGTAAGGTCGAACGTCCTGCCGAGCCTTACACTCAAACTCCGGCCAAGCCCCCTTGCCTGACTCTCCTACTAGGCTTGGGAAGCTTGGTCTCCCTGCCGAGGTATGGTCGAACGTCCTGCCGAGCCTTACACTCAAACTCCGGCCAAGCCCCCTTGCCCGACTCTCCTACTAGGCTTGGGAAGCTTGGTCTTCCTGCCGAGGTAAGGTCGAATGTCCTGCCGAGCCTGACACTCGAACTCCGGCCAAGCCCCCTTGCCCGAATCTCCTACTAGGCTTGGGAAGCTTGGTCTCCCTGCCGAGGTAAGGTCGAACGTCCTGCCGAGCCTTACACTCGAACTCCGGCCAAGCCCCCTTGCCTGACTCTCCTACTAGGCTTGGGAAGCTTGGTCTCCCTGCCGAGGCAAGGTCGAACGCCCTGCCGAGCCTTACACTCGAACTCCGGCCAAGCCTCCTTGCCTGACTCTCCTCCTAGGCTTGGGAAGCTTGGTCTCCCTGCCGAGGTAAGGTCGAATGTCCTGCCGAGCCTTACACTCTAACTCCGGCCAAGCCCCCTTGCCTGACTCTCCTACTCGGCTTGGGAAGCTTGGTCTCCCTGCTGAGGTAAGGTCGAACGTCCTGCCGAGCCTTACACTCGAACTCTGGCCAAACACCCTTGCCTGACTCCCCTACTAGCCTTGGGAAGCTTGGTCTCCCTGCCGAGGTAAGGTCGAACGACCTGCCGAGCCTTACACTCGAACTCCGGCCAAGCCCTCTTTCTTGACTCACCTACTAGGCTTGGGAAGCTTGGTCTCCCTGCCGAGGAAAGGTCGAACATCCTGCCGAGCCTTACACTCGAACTCCGGCCAAGCCCCCTTGCCTGACCCTACTAGGCTTGGGAAGCTTGGTCTCCCTGCCGAGGTATGGTCGAACGTCCTGCCGAGCCTTACACTCGAACTCCGGCCAAGCCCCCTTGCCTGACTCTCCTACTAAGCTTGGGAAGCTTGGTCTCCCTGCCGAGGTAAGGTCGAACATCCTGCCGAGCCTAACACTCGAACTCCGGCCAAGCCCCCTTGCCTGACTCTCCTACTAGGCTTGGGAAGCTTGGTCTCCCTGCCGAGGTAAGGTCGAACGCCCTGCCGAGCCTTACACTCGAACTCCGGCCAAGACCCCTTGCCTGACTCACCTACTAGGCTTGGGAAGCTTGGTCTCCCTGCCGAGGTAAGGTCGAACGTCCTGACGAGCCTTACACTCGAACTCCGGCCAAGCCCCCTTGCCTGACCCAACTAGGCTTGGGAAGCTTGGTCTCCCTGCCGAGGTATGGTCGAACGTCCTGCCGAGCCTTACACTCGAACTCCGGCCAAGCCCCCTTGCCTGACTCTCCTACTAGGCTTGGGAAGCTTGGTCTCCCTGCCGAGGTAAGGTCGAACGTCCTGCCGAGCCTTACACTCGAACTCCGGCCAAGCCCCCTTGCCTGACTCTCCTACTAGGCTTGGGAAGATTGGTCTCCCTGCCGAGGCAAGGTCGAACGTCCTGCCGAGCCTTACACTCGAACTCCGGCCAAGCCTCCTTGCCTGACTCTCCTCCTAGGCTTGGGAAGCTTGGTCTCCCTGCCGAGGTAAGGTCGAATGTCCTGCCGAGCCTTACACTCTAACTCCGGCCAAGCCCCCTTGCCTGACTCTCCTACTCGGCTTGGGAAGCTTGGTCTCCCTGCTGAGGTAAGGTCAAACGTCCTGCCGAGCCTTACACTCGAACTCTGGCCAAACACCCTTGCCTGACTCCCCTACTAGACTTGGGAAGCTTGGTCTCCCTGCCGAGGTAAGGTCGAACGCCCTGCCGAGCCTTACACTCGAACTCCGGCCAAGCCCTCTTGCTTGACTCACCTACTAGGCTGGGGAAGCTTGGTCTCCCTGCCGAGGTAAGGTCGAACGTCCTGCCGAGCCTTACGCTCGAACTCTGGCCAAACCCCATTGCCTGACTCCCCTACTAGACTTGGGAGGCTTGGTCTCCCTGCCGAGGTAAGGTCGAACGACCTGCCGAGCCTTACACTCGAACTCCGGCCAAGCCCCCTTGCTTGACTCACCTACTGGGCTTGGGAAGCTTGGTCTCCCTGCCGAGGTAAGGTCGAACATCCTGCCGAGCCTTACACTCGAACTCCGGCCAAGCCCCCTTGCCTGACCCTACTAGGCTTGGGAAGCTTGGTCTCCCTGCCGAGGTATGGTCGAACGTCCTGCCGAGCCTTACACTCGAACTCCGGCCAAGCCCCCTTGCCTGACTCTCCTACTAGGCTTGGGAAGCTTGGTCTCCCTGCCGAGGTAAGGTCGAACGTCCTGCCGAGCCTTACACTCGAACTCCGGCCAAGCCCCCTTGCCTGACTCTCCTACTAGGCTTGGGAAGCTTGGTCTCCCTGCCGAGGTAAGGCTGAACGTCCTGCCGAGCCTTACACTCGAACTCCGGCCAAGCCCCCTTGCCTGACCCTACTAGGCTTGGGAAGCTTGGTCTCCCTGCCGAGGTAAGGTCGAACGTCCTGCCGAGCCTTACACTCGAACTCTGGCCAAACCCCCTTGCCCGACTCCCCTACTAGGCTTGGGAAGCTTGGTCTCCCTGCCGAGGTAAGGTCGAACGCCCTGCCGAGCCTTACACTCGTACTCCGGCCAAGCCCCCCTGCTTGACTCACCTAGTAGGCTTGGGAAGCTTGGTCTTCCTGCCGAGGTAAGGTCGAACGTCCTGCCGAGCCTTACACTCAAACTCCGGCCAAGCCCCCTTGCCTGACTCTCCTACTAGGCTTGGGAAGCTTGGTCTCCCTGCCGAGGTATGGTCGAACGTCCTGCCGAGCCTTACACTCAAACTCCGGCCAAGCCCCCTTGCCCGACTCTCCTACTAGGCTTGGGAAGCTTGGTCTTCCTGCCGAGGTAAGGTCGAATGTCCTGCCGAGCCTGACACTCGAACTCCGGCCAAGCCCCCTTGCCCGAATCTCCTACTAGGCTTGGGAAGCTTGGTCTCCCTGCCGAGGTAAGGTCGAACGTCCTGCCGAGCCTTACACTCGAACTCCGGCCAAGCCCCCTTGCCTGACTCTCCTACTAGGCTTGGGAAGCTTGGTCTCCCTGCCGAGGCAAGGTCGAACGCCCTGCCGAGCCTTACACTCGAACTCCGGCCAAGCCTCCTTGCCTGACTCTCCTCCTAGGCTTGGGAAGCTTGGTCTCCCTGCCGAGGTAAGGTCGAATGTCCTGCCGAGCCTTACACTCTAACTCCGGCCAAGCCCCCTTGCCTGACTCTCCTACTCGGCTTGGGAAGCTTGGTCTCCCTGCTGAGGTAAGGTCGAACGTCCTGCCGAGCCTTACACTCGAACTCTGGCCAAACACCCTTGCCTGACTCCCCTACTAGCCTTGGGAAGCTTGGTCTCCCTGCCGAGGTAAGGTCGAACGACCTGCCGAGCCTTACACTCGAACTCCGGCCAAGCCCTCTTTCTTGACTCACCTACTAGGCTTGGGAAGCTTGGTCTCCCTGCCGAGGAAAGGTCGAACATCCTGCCGAGCCTTACACTCGAACTCCGGCCAAGCCCCCTTGCCTGACCCTACTAGGCTTGGGAAGCTTGGTCTCCCTGCCGAGGTATGGTCGAACGTCCTGCCGAGCCTTACACTCGAACTCCGGCCAAGCCCCCTTGCCTGACTCTCCTACTAAGCTTGGGAAGCTTGGTCTCCCTGCCGAGGTAAGGTCGAACATCCTGCCGAGCCTAACACTCGAACTCCGGCCAAGCCCCCTTGCCTGACTCTCCTACTAGGCTTGGGAAGCTTGGTCTCCCTGCCGAGGTAAGGTCGAACGCCCTGCCGAGCCTTACACTCGAACTCCGGCCAAGACCCCTTGCCTGACTCACCTACTAGGCTTGGGAAGCTTGGTCTCCCTGCCGAGGTAAGGTCGAACGTCCTGACGAGCCTTACACTCGAACTCCGGCCAAGCCCCCTTGCCTGACCCAACTAGGCTTGGGAAGCTTGGTCTCCCTGCCGAGGTATGGTCGAACGTCCTGCCGAGCCTTACACTCGAACTCCGGCCAAGCCCCCTTGCCTGACTCTCCTACTAGGCTTGGGAAGCTTGGTCTCCCTGCCGAGGTAAGGTCGAACGTCCTGCCGAGCCTTACACTCGAACTCCGGCCAAGCCCCCTTGCCTGACTCTCCTACTAGGCTTGGGAAGATTGGTCTCCCTGCCGAGGCAAGGTCGAACGTCCTGCCGAGCCTTACACTCGAACTCCGGCCAAGCCTCCTTGCCTGACTCTCCTCCTAGGCTTGGGAAGCTTGGTCTCCCTGCCGAGGTAAGGTCGAATGTCCTGCCGAGCCTTACACTCTAACTCCGGCCAAGCCCCCTTGCCTGACTCTCCTACTCGGCTTGGGAAGCTTGGTCTCCCTGCTGAGGTAAGGTCAAACGTCCTGCCGAGCCTTACACTCGAACTCTGGCCAAACACCCTTGCCTGACTCCCCTACTAGACTTGGGAAGCTTGGTCTCCCTGCCGAGGTAAGGTCGAACGCCCTGCCGAGCCTTACACTCGAACTCCGGCCAAGCCCTCTTGCTTGACTCACCTACTAGGCTGGGGAAGCTTGGTCTCCCTGCCGAGGTAAGGTCGAACGTCCTGCCGAGCCTTACGCTCGAACTCTGGCCAAACCCCATTGCCTGACTCCCCTACTAGACTTGGGAGGCTTGGTCTCCCTGCCGAGGTAAGGTCGAACGACCTGCCGAGCCTTACACTCGAACTCCGGCCAAGCCCCCTTGCTTGACTCACCTACTGGGCTTGGGAAGCTTGGTCTCCCTGCCGAGGTAAGGTCGAACATCCTGCCGAGCCTTACACTCGAACTCCGGCCAAGCCCCCTTGCCTGACCCTACTAGGCTTGGGAAGCTTGGTCTCCCTGCCGAGGTATGGTCGAACGTCCTGCCGAGCCTTACACTCGAACTCCGGCCAAGCCCCCTTGCCTGACTCTCCTACTAGGCTTGGGAAGCTTGGTCTCCCTGCCGAGGTAAGGTCGAACGTCCTGCCGAGCCTTACACTCGAACTCCGGCCAAGCCCCCTTGCCGGACTCTCCTACTAAGCTTGGGAAGCTTGGTCTCCCTGCCGAGGAAAGGTCGAACATCCTGCCGAGCCTTACACTCGAACTCCGGCCAAGCCCCCTTGCCTGACCCTACTAGGCTTGGGAAGCTTGGTCTCCCTGCCGAGGTATGGTCGAACGTCCTGCCGAGCCTTACACTCGAACTCCGGCCAAGCCCCCTTGCCTGACTCTCCTACTAAGCTTGGGAAGCTTGGTCTCCCTGCCGAGGTAAGGTCGAACATCCTGCCGAGCCTAACACTCGAACTCCGGCCAAGCCCCCTTGCCTGACTCTCCTACTAGGCTTGGGAAGCTTGGTCTCCCTGCCGAGGTAAGGTCGAACGCCCTGCCGAGCCTTACACTCGAACTCCGGCCAAGACCCCTTGCCTGACTCACCTACTAGGCTTGGGAAGCTTGGTCTCCCTGCCGAGGTAAGGTCGAACGTCCTGACGAGCCTTACACTCGAACTCCGGCCAAGCCCCCTTGCCTGACCCAACTAGGCTTGGGAAGCTTGGTCTCCCTGCCGAGGTATGGTCGAACGTCCTGCCGAGCCTTACACTCGAACTCCGGCCAAGCCCCCTTGCCTGACTCTCCTACTAGGCTTGGGAAGCTTGGTCTCCCTGCCGAGGTAAGGTCGAACGTCCTGCCGAGCCTTACACTCGAACTCCGGCCAAGCCCCCTTGCCTGACTCTCCTACTAGGCTTGGGAAGATTGGTCTCCCTGCCGAGGCAAGGTCGAACGTCCTGCCGAGCCTTACACTCGAACTCCGGCCAAGCCTCCTTGCCTGACTCTCCTCCTAGGCTTGGGAAGCTTGGTCTCCCTGCCGAGGTAAGGTCGAATGTCCTGCCGAGCCTTACACTCTAACTCCGGCCAAGCCCCCTTGCCTGACTCTCCTACTCGGCTTGGGAAGCTTGGTCTCCCTGCTGAGGTAAGGTCAAACGTCCTGCCGAGCCTTACACTCGAACTCTGGCCAAACACCCTTGCCTGACTCCCCTACTAGACTTGGGAAGCTTGGTCTCCCTGCCGAGGTAAGGTCGAACGCCCTGCCGAGCCTTACACTCGAACTCCGGCCAAGCCCTCTTGCTTGACTCACCTACTAGGCTGGGGAAGCTTGGTCTCCCTGCCGAGGTAAGGTCGAACGTCCTGCCGAGCCTTACGCTCGAACTCTGGCCAAACCCCATTGCCTGACTCCCCTACTAGACTTGGGAGGCTTGGTCTCCCTGCCGAGGTAAGGTCGAACGACCTGCCGAGCCTTACACTCGAACTCCGGCCAAGCCCCCTTGCTTGACTCACCTACTGGGCTTGGGAAGCTTGGTCTCCCTGCCGAGGTAAGGTCGAACATCCTGCCGAGCCTTACACTCGAACTCCGGCCAAGCCCCCTTGCCTGACCCTACTAGGCTTGGGAAGCTTGGTCTCCCTGCCGAGGTATGGTCGAACGTCCTGCCGAGCCTTACACTCGAACTCCGGCCAAGCCCCCTTGCCTGACTCTCCTACTAGGCTTGGGAAGCTTGGTCTCCCTGCCGAGGTAAGGTCGAACGTCCTGCCGAGCCTTACACTCGAACTCCGGCCAAGCCCCCTTGCCGGACTCTCCTACTAAGCTTGGGAAGCTTGCTCTCCCTGCCGAGGTAAGGTCGAACGTCCTGCCGAGCCTTACACTCGAACTCCGGCCAAGCCCCCTTGCCTGACCCTACAAGGCTTGGGAAGCTTGGTCTCCCTGCCGAGGTAAGGTCGAACGTCCTGCCGAGCCTTACACTCGAACTCTGGCCAAACCCCCTTGCCCGACTCCCCTACTAGGCTTGGGAAGCTTGGTCTCCCTGCCGAGGTAAGGTCGAACGCCCTGCCGAGCCTTACACTCGTACTCCGGCCAAGCCCCCCTGCTTGACTCACCTAGTAGGCTTGGGAAGCTTGGTCTCCCTGCCGAGGTAAGGTCGAACATCCTGCCGAGCCTTACACTCGAACTCCGGCCAAGCCCCCTTGCCTGACCCTACTAGGCTTGGGAAGCTTGGTCTCTCTGCCGAGGTATGGTCGAACGTCCTGCCGAGCCTTACACTCGAACTCCGGCCAAGCCCCCTTGCCTGACTCTCCTACTAGGCTTGGGAAGCTTGGTCTCCCTGCCGAGGAAAGGTCGAACGTCCTGCCGAGCCTTACACTCGAACTCCAGCCAAGCCCCCTTGCCTGAGTCTCCTACTAGGCTTGAGAAGCTTGGTGTCCCTGCCGAGGAAAGGTCGAACGTCCTGCCGAGCCTTACACTCGAACTCCGGACAAGCCCCCTTGCATGACCCTACTAGGCTTGGGAAGCTTGGTCTTCCTGCCGAGGTAAGGTCGAACGTCCTGCCGAGCCTTACACTCAAACTCTGGCCAAGCCCCCTTGCCTGACTCTCCTACTAGGCTTGGGAAGATTGGTCTCCCTGCCGAGGTAAGGTCGAACATCCTGCCAAGCCTTACACTCGAACTCCGGCCAAGCCCCCTTGCCTGACTCTCCTACTAGGCTTGGGAAGCTTGGTCTCCCTGCCGAGGTAAGGTCGAACGTCCTGCCCAGCCTTTCACTCGAACTCTGGCCAAGCCCCCTTGCCTGACTCTCCTACTAGACTTGGGAAGATTGGTCTCCCTGCCGAGGGAAGGTCGAACGTCCTGCCGAGCCTTACACTCGAACTCCGGCCAAGCCCCCTTGCCTAACTCTCCTACTAGGCTTGGGAAGCTTGGTCTCCCTGCCGAGGTAAGGTCGAACGTCCTGCCGAGCCTTACACTCGAACTCCGGCCAAGCCCCCTTGCCTGACTCTCCTACTAGGCTTGGGAAGCTTGGTCTCCCTGCCGAGGTAAGGTCGAACGTCCTGCCGAGCCTAACACTCGAACGCCGGCCAAGCCCCCTTGCCTGACTCTCCTACTAGGCTTGGGAAGCTTGGTCTCCCTGCCGAGGTATGGTCGAACGTCCTGCCGAGCCTTACACTCAAACTCCGGCCAAGCCCCCTTGCCTGACTCTCCTACTAGGCTTGGGAAGCTTGGTCTCTCTGCCGAGGTAAGGTCGAACGTCCTGCCGAGCCTTACACTCGAACTCCGGCCAAGCCCCCTTGCCTGACCCTACTAGGCTTGGGAAGCTTGGTCTCCCTGCCGAGGTAAGGTCGAACGTCCTGCCGAGCCTTACACTCGAACTCTGGCCAAACCCCATTGCCCGACTCCCCTACTAGGCTTGGGAAGCTTGGTCTCCCTGCCGAGGTAAGGTTGAACGCCCTGCCGAGCCTTACACTCGTACTCCGGCCAAGCCCCCCTGCTTGACTCACCTAGTAGGCTTGGGAAGCTTGGTCTCCCTGCCGAGGTAAGGTCGAACATCCTGCCGAGCCTTACACTCGAACTCCGGCCAAGCCCCCTTGCCTGACCCTACTAGGTTTGGGAAGCTTGGTCTCCCTGCCGAGGTATGGTCGAACGTCCTGCCGAGCCTTACACTCGAACTCCGGCCAAGCCCCCTTGCCTGAATCTCCTACTAGGCTTGGGAAGCTTGGTCTCCCTGCCGAGGTAAGGTCGAACGTCCTGCCGAGCTTTACACTCGAACTCCGGCCAAGCCCCCTTGCCGGACTCTCCTACTAAGCTTGGGAACCTTGGTCTCCCTGCCGAGGTAAGGTCGAACGTCCTGCCGAGCCTAACACTCGAACTCCGGCCAAGCCCCCTTGCCTGACTCTCCTACTAGGCTTGGGAAGCTTGGTCTCCCTGCCGAGGTAAGGTCGAACGCCCTGCCGAGCCTTACACTCGAACTCCGGCCAAGACCCCTTGCCTGACTCACCTACTAGGCTTGGGAAGCTTGGTCTCTCTGCCGAGGTAAGGTCGAACGTCCTGACGAGCCTTACACTCGAACTCCCGCCAAGCCCCCTTGCCTGACCCTACTAGGCTTGGGAAGCTTGGTTTCCCTGCCGAGGTAAGGTCGAACGTCCTGCCGAGCCTTACACTCGAACGCCGGCCAAGCCCCCTTGCCTGACTCTCCTACTAGGCTTGGGAATCTTGGTCTCCCTGCCGAGGTATGGTCGAACGTCCTGCCGAGCCTTACACTCAAACTCCGGCCAAGCCCCCTTGCCTGACTCTCCTACTAGGCTTGGGAAGCTTGGTCTCCCTGCCGAGGTAAGGCTGAACGTCCTGCCGAGCCTTACACTCGAACTCCGGCCAAGCCCCCTTGCCTGACCCTACTAGGCTTGGGAAGCTTGGTCTCCCTGCCGAGGTAAGGTCGAACGTCCTGCCGAGCCTTACACTCGAACTCTGGCCAAACCCCCTTGCCCGACTCCCCTACTAGGCTTGGGAAGCTTGGTCTCCCTGCCGAGGTAAGGTCGAACGCCCTGCCGAGCCTTACACTCGTACTCCGGCCAAGCCCCCCTGCTTGACTCACCTAGTAGGCTTGGGAAGCTTGGTCTTCCTGCCGAGGTAAGGTCGAACGTCCTGCCGAGCCTTACACTCAAACTCCGGCCAAGCCCCCTTGCCTGACTCTCCTACTAGGCTTGGGAAGCTTGGTCTCCCTGCCGAGGTATGGTCGAACGTCCTGCCGAGCCTTACACTCAAACTCCGGCCAAGCCCCCTTGCCCGACTCTCCTACTAGGCTTGGGAAGCTTGGTCTTCCTGCCGAGGTAAGGTCGAATGTCCTGCCGAGCCTGACACTCGAACTCCGGCCAAGCCCCCTTGCCCGAATCTCCTACTAGGCTTGGGAAGCTTGGTCTCCCTGCCGAGGTAAGGTCGAACGTCCTGCCGAGCCTTACACTCGAACTCCGGCCAAGCCCCCTTGCCTGACTCTCCTACTAGGCTTGGGAAGATTGGTCTCCCTGCCGAGGCAAGGTCGAACGCCCTGCCGAGCCTTACACTCGAACTCCGGCCAAGCCTCCTTGCCTGACTCTCCTCCTAGGCTTGGGAAGCTTGGTCTCCCTGCCGAGGTAAGGTCGAATGTCCTGCCGAGCCTTACACTCTAACTCCGGCCAAGCCCCCTTGCCTGACTCTCCTACTCGGCTTGGGAAGCTTGGTCTCCCTGCTGAGGTAAGGTCGAACGTCCTGCCGAGCCTTACACTCGAACTCTGGCCAAACACCCTTGCCTGACTCCCCTACTAGCCTTGGGAAGCTTGGTCTCCCTGCCGAGGTAAGGTCGAACGACCTGCCGAGCCTTACACTCGAACTCCGGCCAAGCCCTCTTTCTTGACTCACCTACTAGGCTTGGGAAGCTTGGTCTCCCTGCCGAGGAAAGGTCGAACATCCTGCCGAGCCTTACACTCGAACTCCGGCCAAGCCCCCTTGCCTGACCCTACTAGGCTTGGGAAGCTTGGTCTCCCTGCCGAGGTATGGTCGAACGTCCTGCCGAGCCTTACACTCGAACTCCGGCCAAGCCCCCTTGCCTGACTCTCCTACTAAGCTTGGGAAGCTTGGTCTCCCTGCCGAGGTAAGGTCGAACATCCTGCCGAGCCTAACACTCGAACTCCGGCCAAGCCCCCTTGCCTGACTCTCCTACTAGGCTTGGGAAGCTTGGTCTCCCTGCCGAGGTAAGGTCGAACGCCCTGCCGAGCCTTACACTCGAACTCCGGCCAAGACCCCTTGCCTGACTCACCTACTAGGCTTGGGAAGCTTGGTCTCCCTGCCGAGGTAAGGTCGAACGTCCTGACGAGCCTTACACTCGAACTCCGGCCAAGCCCCCTTGCCTGACCCAACTAGGCTTGGGAAGCTTGGTCTCCCTGCCGAGGTATGGTCGAACGTCCTGCCGAGCCTTACACTCGAACTCCGGCCAAGCCCCCTTGCCTGACTCTCCTACTAGGCTTGGGAAGCTTGGTCTCCCTGCCGAGGTAAGGTCGAACGTCCTGCCGAGCCTTACACTCGAACTCCGGCCAAGCCCCCTTGCCTGACTCTCCTACTAGGCTTGGGAAGATTGGTCTCCCTGCCGAGGCAAGGTCGAACGTCCTGCCGAGCCTTACACTCGAACTCCGGCCAAGCCTCCTTGCCTGACTCTCCTCCTAGGCTTGGGAAGCTTGGTCTCCCTGCCGAGGTAAGGTCGAATGTCCTGCCGAGCCTTACACTCTAACTCCGGCCAAGCCCCCTTGCCTGACTCTCCTACTCGGCTTGGGAAGCTTGGTCTCCCTGCTGAGGTAAGGTCAAACGTCCTGCCGAGCCTTACACTCGAACTCTGGCCAAACACCCTTGCCTGACTCCCCTACTAGACTTGGGAAGCTTGGTCTCCCTGCCGAGGTAAGGTCGAACGCCCTGCCGAGCCTTACACTCGAACTCCGGCCAAGCCCTCTTGCTTGACTCACCTACTAGGCTGGGGAAGCTTGGTCTCCCTGCCGAGGTAAGGTCGAACGTCCTGCCGAGCCTTACGCTCGAACTCTGGCCAAACCCCATTGCCTGACTCCCCTACTAGACTTGGGAGGCTTGGTCTCCCTGCCGAGGTAAGGTCGAACGACCTGCCGAGCCTTACACTCGAACTCCGGCCAAGCCCCCTTGCTTGACTCACCTACTGGGCTTGGGAAGCTTGGTCTCCCTGCCGAGGTAAGGTCGAACATCCTGCCGAGCCTTACACTCGAACTCCGGCCAAGCCCCCTTGCCTGACCCTACTAGGCTTGGGAAGCTTGGTCTCCCTGCCGAGGTATGGTCGAACGTCCTGCCGAGCCTTACACTCGAACTCCGGCCAAGCCCCCTTGCCTGACTCTCCTACTAGGCTTGGGAAGCTTGGTCTCCCTGCCGAGGTAAGGTCGAACGTCCTGCCGAGCCTTACACTCGAACTCCGGCCAAGCCCCCTTGCCGGACTCTCCTACTAAGCTTGGGAAGCTTGCTCTCCCTGCCGAGGTAAGGTCGAACGTCCTGCCGAGCCTAACACTCGAACTCCGGCCAAGCCCCCTTGCCTGACTCTCCTACTAGGCTTGGGAAGCTTGGTCTCCCTGCCGAGGTAAGGTCGAACGTCCTGCCGAGCCTTACACTCGAACTCCGGCCAAGCCCCCTTGCCTGACTCACCTACTAGGCTTGGGAAGCTTGGTCTACCTGCCGAGGTAAGGTCGAACGTCCTGCCGAGCCTTACACTCGAACTCCGGCCAAGCCCCCTTGCCTGACCCTACTAGGCTTGGGAAGCTTGGTCTCCCTGCCGAGGTATGGTCGAACGTCCTGCCGAGCCTGACACTCGAACTCCGGCCAAGCCCCCTTGCCTGACTCTCCTACTAGGCTTGGCAAGCTTTGTCTCCCTGCCGAGGTAAGGTCGAATGTCCTGCCGAGCCTTACACTCGAACTCCGGCCAAGCCCCCTTGCCTGACTCTCCTACTAGGCTTGAGAAGCTTGGTCTCCCTGCCGAGGTAAGGTCGAACCTCCTGCCGAGCCTTACACTCGAACTCCGGCCAAGCCCCATTGCCTGACTCTCCTACTAGGCTTGGGAAGATTGGTCTCCCTGCCGAGGCAAGGTCGAACGTCCTGCCGAGCCTTACACTAGAACTCCGGCCAAGCCCCCTTGCCTGACTCTCCTACTAGGCTTGGGAAGCTTGGTCTCCCTGCCGAGGTAAGGTCGAACGCCCTGCAGAGCCTTACACTCGAACTCCGGCCAAGCCCCCTTGCCTGACTCTCCTACTAGGCTTGGGAAGCTTGGTCTCCCTGCCGAGGTAAGGTCGAACGTCCTGCCGAGCCTTACACTCGAACTCCGGCCAAACCCCCTTGCCTGACTCTCCTACTAGGCTTGGGAAGCTTGGTCTCCCTGCCGAGGTATGGTCGAACGTCCTGCCGAGCCTTACACTCAAACTCCGGCCAAGCACCCTTGCCTGACTCTCCTACTAGGCTTGGGAAGCTTGGTCTTCCTGCCGAGGTAAGGTCGAACGTCCTGGGGAGCCTTACACTCGAACTCCGGCCAAGCCCCCTTGCCTGACCCTAATAGGCTTGGGAAGCTTGGTCTCCCTGCCGAGGTAAGGTCGAACGTCCTGCCGAGCCTTACACTCGAACTCTGGCCAAGCCCCCTTGCCTGACCCTACAAGGCTTGGGAAGCTTGGTCTCCCTGCCGAGGTAAGGTCGAACGTCCTGCCGAGCCTTACACTCGAACTTCGGCCAAACCCCCTTGCCCGACTCCCCTACTAGGCTTGGGAAGCTTGGTCTCCCTGCCGAGGTAAGGTCGAACGCCCTGCCGAGCCTTACACTCGTACTCCGGCCAAGCCCCCCTGCTTGACTCACCTAGTAGGCTTGGGAAGCTTGGTCTCCCTGCCGAGGTAAGGTCGAACATCCTGCCGAGCCTTACACTCGAACTCCGGCCAAGCCCCCTTGCCTGACCCTACTAGGCTTGGGAAGCTTGGTCTCCCTGCCGAGGAAAGGTCGAACGTCCTGCCGAGCCTTACACTCGAACTCCAGCCAAGCCCCCTTGCCTGAGTCTCCTACTAGGCTTGAGAAGCTTGGTCTCCCTGCCGAGGAAAGGTCGAACGTCCTGCCGAGCCTTACACTCGAACTCCGGACAAGCCCCCTTGCATGACCCTACTAGGCTTGGGAAGCTTGGTCTTCCTGCCGAGGTAAGGTCGAACGTCCTGCCGAGCCTTACACTCAAACTCCGGCCAAGCCCCCTTGCCTGACTCTCCTACTAGGCTTGGGAAGCTTGGTCTCCCTGCCGAGGTAAGGTCGAACGTCCTGCCGAGCCTTACACTCGAACTCCGGCCAAGCCAGCGTGCCTGACTCTCCTACTAGGCTTGGGAAGCTTGGTCTCCCTGCCGAGGTAAGGTCGAACGTCCTGCCGAGCCTTACACTCAAACTCCGGCCAAGCCCCCTTGCCCGACTCTCCTACTAGGCTTGGGAAGCTTGGTCTTCCTGCCGAGGTAAGGTCGAACGTCCTGCCAAGCCTGACACTCGAACTCCGGCCAAGCCCCCTTGCCCGAATCTCCTACTAGGCTTGGGAAGCTTGGTCTCCCTGCCGAGGTAAGGTCGAACGTCCTGCCGAGCCTTACACTCGAACTCCGGCCAAGCCCCCTTGCCTGACTCTCCTACTAGGCTTGGGAAGATTGGTCTCCCTGCCGAGGCAAGGTCGAACGTCCTGCCGAGCCTTACACTCGAACTCCGGCCAAGCCTCCTTGCCTGACTCTCCTCCTAGGCTTGGGAAGCTTGGTCTCCCTGCCGAGGTAAGGTCGAATGTCCTGCCGAGCCTTACACTCTAACTCCGGCCAAGCCCCCTTGCCTGACTCTCCTACTCGGCTTGGGAAGCTTGGTCTCCCTGCTGAGGTAAGGTCAAACGTCCTGCCGAGCCTTACACTCGAACTCTGGCCAAACACCCTTGCCTGACTCCCCTACTAGACTTGGGAAGCTTGGTCTCCCTGCCGAGGTAAGGTCGAACGCCCTGCCGAGCCTTACACTCGAACTCCGGCCAAGCCCTCTTGCTTGACTCACCTACTAGGCTTGGGAAGCTTGGTCTCCCTGCCGAGGTAAGGTCGAACATCCTGCCGAGCCTTACACTCGAACTCCGGCCAAGCCCCCTTGCCTGACTCTCCTAGGCTTGGGAAGCTTGGTCTCCCTGCCGAGGTATGGTCGAACGTCCTGCCGAGCCTTACACTGGAACTCCGGCCAAGCCCCCTTGCCTGACTCTCCTACTAAGCTTGGGAAGCTTGGTCTCCCTGCCGAGGTAAGGTCGAACGTCCTGCCGAGCCTAACACTCGAACTCCGGCCAAGCCCCCTTGCCTGACTCTCCTACTAGGCTTGGGAAGCTTGGTCTCCCTGCCGAGGTAAGGTCGAACGCCCTGCCGAGCCTTACACTCGAACTCCGGCCAAGACCCCTTGCCTGACTCACCTACTAGGCTTGGGAAGCTTGGTCTCCCTGCCGAGGTAAGGTTGAACGTCCTGACGAGCCTTACACTCGAACTCCGGCCAAGCCCCCTTGCCTGACCCTACTAGGCTTGGGAAGCTTGGTCTCCCTGCCGAGGTATGGTCGAACGTCCTGCCGAGCCTTACACTCGAACTCCGGCCAAGCCCCCTTGCCTGACTCTCCTACTAGGCTTGGGAAGCTTGGTCTCCCTGCCGAGGTAAGGTCGAACGTCCTGCCGAGCCTTACACTCGAACTCCGGCCAAGCCCCCTTGCCTGACTCTCCTACTAAGCTTGGGAAGCTTGGTCTCCCTGCCGAGGTAAGGTCGAACGTCCTGCCGAGCCTAACACTCGAACTCCGGCCAAGCCCCCTTGCCTGACTCTCCTACTAGGCTTGGGAAGCTTGGTCTCCCTGCCGAGGTAAGGTCGAACGTCCTGCCGAGCCTTACACTCGAACTCCGGCCAAGCCCCCTTGCCTGACTCACCTACTAGGCTTGGGAAGCTTGGTCTCCCTGCCGAGGTAAGGTCGAACGTCCTGCCGAGCCTTACACTCGAACTCCGGCCAAGCCCCCTTGCCTGACCCTACTAGGCTTGGGAAGCTTGGTCTCCCTGCCGAGGTATGGTCGAACGTCCTGCCGAGCCTTACACTCGAACTCCGGCCAAGCCCCCTTGCCTGACTCTCCTACTAGGCTTGGGAAGCTTGGTCTCCCTGCCGCGGTAAGGTCGAATGTCCTGCCGAGCCTTACACTCGAACTCCGGCCAAGTCCCCTCGCCCGACTCACCTACTAGGCTTGGGAAGCTTGGTCTCCCTGCCGACGTAAGGTCGAACGTCCTGCCGAGCCTTACACTCGAACTCCGGCCAAGCCCCCTTGCCTGACTCTCCTACTAGGCTTGGGAAGCTTGGTCTCCCTGCCGAGGTAAGGTCGAACGTCCTGCCGAGCCTTACACTCGAACTCCGGCCAACCCCCCTTGCCTGACTCTCCTACTAGGCTTGGGAAGCTTGGTCTCCCTGCCGAGGTATGGTCGAACGTCCTGCCGAGCCTTACACTCAAACTCCGGCCAAGCCCCCTTGCCGGACTCTCCTACTATGCTTGGGAAGCTTGGTCTCCCTGCTGAGGTAAGGTCGAACGTCCTGCCGAGCCTTACACTCGAACTCCGGCCAAGCCCCCTTGCCTGACTCTCCTACTAGGCTTGGGAAGCTTGGTCTCCCTGCCGAGGTAAGGTCGAACGTCCTGCCGAGCCTTACACTCGAACTTCGGCCAAGCCCCCTTGCCTGACCCTAATAGGCTTGGGAAGCTTGGTCTCCCTGCCGAGGTATGGTCAAACGTCCTGCCGAGCCTTACACTCGAACTCCGGCCGAACCCCCTTGCCTGACCCTACAAGGCTTGGGAAGCTTGGTCTCCCGGCCGAGGTAAGGTCGAACGTCCTGCAGAGCCTTACACTCGAACTCTGGCCGAACCCCCTTGCCTGACTCTCCTACTAGGCTTGGGAAGCTTGGTCTCCATGCCGAGGTAAGGTCGAACGTCCTGCCAAGCCTTTCACTCGAACTCTGGCCCAGCCCCCTTGCCTGACTCCCCTACTAGGCTTGGGAAGCTTGGTCTCCATGCCGAGGTAAGGTCGAATGTCCTGCCAAGTCTTTCACTAGAACTCTGGCCCAGCCCCCTTGCCTGACTCTCCTACTAGACTTGGGAAGATTGGTCTCCCTGCCGAGGCAAGGTCGAACGTCCTGCCGAGCCTTACACTCGAACTCCGGCCAAGCCTCCTTGCCTGACTCTCCTACTAGGCTTGGGAAGCTTGGTCTCCCTGCCGAGGTAAGGTCGAATGTCCTGCCGAGCCTTACACTCGAACTCCGGCCAAGCCCCCTTGCCCGACTCTCCTACTAGGCGGGGGAAGCTTGGTCTCCCTGCCGAGGTAAGGTCGAACATCCTGCCGTGCCTTACACTCGAACTCTGGCCAAGCCCCCTTGCCTGACTCTCCTACTAAGCTTGGGAAGCTTGGTCTCCCTGCCGAGGTAAGGTCGAACGTCCTGCCGAGCCTAACACTCGAACTCCGGCCTAGCCCCCTTGCCTGACTCTCCTACTAGGCTTGGGAAGCTTGGTCTCCCTGCCGAGGTAAGGTCGAACGTCCTGCCGAGCCTTACACTCGAACTCCGGCCAAGCCCCCTTGCCTGACTCTCCTACTAGGCTTGGGAAGCTTGGTCTCCCTGCCGAGGTAAGGTCGAACGTCCTGCCGAGCCTTACACTCGAACTCCGGCCAAGCCCCCTTGCCTGACTCACCTACTAGGCTTGGGAAGCTTGGTCTCCCTGCCGAGGTAAGGTCGAACGTCCTGCCGAGCCTTACACTAGAACTCCGGCCAAGCCCCCTTGCCTGACTCTCCTACTAGTCTTGAGAAGCTTGGTCTCCCTGCCGAGGTAAGGTCGAACCTCTTGCCGAGCCTTACACTCAAACTCCGGCCAAGCCCCCTTGCCGGACCCTAATAGGCTTGGGAAGCTTGGTCTCCCTGCCGAGGCAAGGTCGAACATCCTGCCGAGCCTTACACTAGAACTCTGGCCAAGCCCCCTTGCCTGACCCTACAAGGCTTGGGAAGCTTGGTCTCCCTGCCGAGGTAAGGTCGAACGTCCTGCCGAGCCTTACACTCGAACTTCGGCCAAACCCCCTTGCCCGACTCCCCTACTAGGCTTGGGAAGCTTGGTCTCCCTGCCGAGGTAAGGTCGAACGCCCTGCCGAGCCTTACACTCGAACTCCGGCCAAGCCCTCTTGCTTGACTCACCTACTAGGCTTGGGAAGCTTGGTCTCCCTGCCGAGGTAAGGTCGAACATCCTGCCGAGCCTTACACTCGAACTCAGGCCAAGCCCCCTTGCCTGACTCTCCTAGGCTTGGGAAGCTTGGTCTCCCTGCCGAGGTATGGTCGAACGTCCTGCCGAGCCTTACACTCGAACTCCGGCCAAGCCCCCTTGCCTGACTCTCCTACTAAGCTTGGGAAGCTTGGTCTCCCTGCCGAGGTAAGGTCGAACGTCCTGCCGAGCCTAACACTCGAACTCCGGCCAAGCCCCCTTGCCTGACTCTCCTACTAGGCTTGGGAAGCTTGGTCTCCCTGCCGAGGTAAGGTCGAACGCCCTGCCGAGCCTTACACTCGAACTCCGGCCAAGACCCCTTGCCTGACTCACCTACTAGGCTTGGGAAGCTTGGTCTCCCTGCCGAGGTAAGGTCGAACGTCCTGACGAGCCTTACACTCGAACTCCGGCCAAGCCCCCTTGCCTGACCCTACTAGGCTTGGGAAGCTTGGTCTCCCTGCCGAGGTATGGTCGAACGTCCTGCCGAGCCTTACACTCGAACTCCGGCCAAGCCCCCTTGCCTGACTCTCCTACTAGGCTTGGGAAGCTTGGTCTCCCTGCCGAGGTAAGGTCGAACGTCCTGCCGAGCCTTACACTCGAACTCCGGCCAAGCCCCCTTGCCTGACTCTCCTACTAAGCTTGGGAAGCTTGGTCTCCCTGCCGAGGTAAGGTCGAACGTCCTGCCGAGCCTAACACTCGAACTCCGGCCAAGCCCCCTTGCCTGACTCTCCTACTAGGCTTGGGAAGCTTGGTCTCCCTGCCGAGGTAAGGTCGAACGTCCTGCCGAGCCTTACACTCGAACTCCGGCCAAGCCCCCTTGCCTGACTCACCTACTAGGCTTGGGAAGCTTGGTCTCCCTGCCGAGGTAAGGTCGAACGTCCTGCCGAGCCTTACACTCGAACTCCGGCCAAGCCCCCTTGCCTGACCCTACTAGGCTTGGGAAGCTTGGTCTCCCTGCCGAGGTATGGTCGAACGTCCTGCCGAGCCTTACACTCGAACTCCGGCCAAGCCCCCTTGCCTGACTCTCCTACTAGGCTTGGGAAGCTTGGTCTCCCTGCCGAGGTAAGGTCGAATGTCCTGCCGAGCCTTACACTCGAACTCCGGCCAAGTCCCCTCGCCCGACTCACCTACTAGGCTTGGGAAGCTTGGTCTCCCTGCCGACGTAAGGTCGAACGTCCTGCCGAGCCTTACACTCGAACTCCGGCCAAGCCCCCTTGCCTGACTCTCCTACTAGGCTTGAGAATCTTGGTCTCCCTGCCGAGGTAAGGTCGAACGTCCTGCCGAGCCTTACACTCGAACTCCGGCCAAGCCCCATTGCCTGACTCTCCTACTAGGCTTGGGAAGATTGGTCTCCCTGCCGAGGCAAGGTCGAACGTCCTGCCGAGCCTTACACTAGAACTCCGGCCAAGCCCCCTTGCCTGACTCTCCTACTAGGCTTGGGAAGCTTGGTCTCCCTGCCGAGGTAAGGTCGAACGCCCTGCAGAGCCTTACACTCGAACTCCGGCCAAGCCCCCTTGCCTGACTCTCCTACTAGGCTTGGGAAGCTTGGTCTCCCTGCCGAGGTAAGGTCGAACGTCCTGCCGAGCCTTACACTCGAACTCCGGCCAACCCCCCTTGCCTGACTCTCCTACTAGGCTTGGGAAGCTTGGTCTCCCTGCCGAGGTATGGTCGAACGTCCTGCCGAGCCTTACACTCAAACTCCGGCCAAGCCCCCTTGCCTGACTCTCCTACTAGGCTTGGGAAGCTTGGTCTTCCTGCTGAGGTAAGGTCGAACGTCCTGGGGAGCCTTACACTCGAACTCCGGCCAAGCCCCCTTGCCGGACTCTCCTACTATGCTTGGGAAGCTTGGTCTCCCTGCCGAGGTAAGGTCGAACGTCCTGCCGAGCCTTACACTCGAACTCCGGCCAAGCCCCCTTGCCTGACTCTCCTACTAGGCTTGGGAAGCTTGGTCTCCCTGCCGAGGTAAGGTCGAACGTCCTGCCGAGCCTTACACTCGAACTTCGGCCAAGCCCCCTTGCCTGACCCTAATAGGCTTGGGAAGCTTGGTCTCCCTGCCGAGGTATGGTCAAACGTCCTGCCGAGCCTTACACTCGAACTCCGGCCGAACCCCCTTGCCTGACCCTACAAGGCTTGGGAAGCTTGGTCTCCCTGCCGAGGTAAGGTCGAACGTCCTGCAGAGCCTTACACTCGAACTCTGGCCGAACCCCCTTGCCTGACTCTCCTACTAGGCTTGGGAAGCTTGGTCTCCATGCCGAGGTAAGGTCGAACGTCCTGCCAAGCCTTTCACTCGAACTCTGGCCCAGCCCCCTTGCCTGACTCCCCTACTAGGCTTGGGAAGCTTGGTCTCCATGCCGAGGTAAGGTCGAATGTCCTGCCAAGTCTTTCACTAGAACTCTGGCCCAGCCCCCTTGCCTGACTCTCCTACTAGACTTGGGAAGATTGGTCTCCCTGCCGAGGCAAGGTCGAACGTCCTGCCGAGCCTTACACTCGAACTCCGGCCAAGCCTCCTTGCCTGACTCTCCTACTAGGCTTGGGAAGCTTGGTCTCCCTGCCGAGGTAAGGTCGAATGTCCTGCCGAGCCTTACACTCGAACTCCGGCCAAGCCCCCTTGCCCGACTCTCCTACTAGGCGGGGGAAGCTTGGTCTCCCTGCCGAGGTACGGTCGAACGTCCTGCCGAGCCTTACGCTCGAACTCTGGCCAAACCCCATTGCCTGACTCCCCTATTAGACTTGGGAAGCTTGGTCTCCCTGCCGAGGTAAGGTCGAACATCCTGCCGTGCCTTACACTCGAACTCTGGCCAAGCCCCCTTGCCTGACTCTCCTACTAAGCTTGGGAAGCTTGGTCTCCCTGCCGAGGTAAGGTCGAACGTCCTGCCGAGCCTAACACTCGAACTCCGGCCTAGCCCCCTTGCCTGACTCTCCTACTAGGCTTGGGAAGCTTGGTCTCCCTGCCGAGGTAAGGTCGAACGTCCTGCCGAGCCTTACACTCGAACTCCGGCCAAGCCCCCTTGCCTGACTCTCCTACTAGGCTTGGGAAGCTTGGTCTCCCTGCCGAGGTAAGGTCAAACGTCCTGCCGAGCCTTACACTCGAACTCCGGCCAAGCCCCCTTGCCTGACTCACCTACTAGGCTTGGGAAGCTTGGTCTCCCTGCCGAGGTAAGGTCGAACGTCCTGCCGAGCCTTACACTCGAACTCCGGCCAAGCCCCCTTGCCTGACTCTCCTACTAGTCTTGAGAAGCTTGGTCTCCCTGCCGAGGTAAGGTCGAACCTCTTGCCGAGCCTTACACTCAAACTCCGGCCAAGCCCCCTTGCCGGACCCTAATAGGCTTGGGAAGCTTGGTCTCCCTGCCGAGGCAAGGTCGAACATCCTGCCGAGCCTTACACTAGAACTCCGGCCAAGCCCCCTTGCCTGACTCTCCTACTAGGCTTGGGAAGCTTGGTCTCCCTGCTGAGGTAAGGTCGAACGTCCTGCCGAGACTTGCACTCGAACTCCGGCCAAGCCCCCTTGCTTGACCCTACAAGGCTTGGGAAGCTTGGTCTCCCTGCCGAGGTAAGGTCGAACGTCCTGCCGAGCCTAACACTCAAACTCCGGCCAAGCCCCCTTGCCTGACTCTCCTACTAGGCTTGGGAAGCTTGGTCTTCCTGCCGAGGTAAGGTCGAACGTCCTGGGGAGCCTGACACTCGAACTCCGGGCAAGCCCCCTTGCCTGACTCACCTACTAGGCTTGGGAAGCTTGGTCTCCCTGCCGAGGTAAGGTCGAACGTCCTGCCGAGCCTTACACTCGAACTCCGGCCAAGCCCCCTTGCCTGACTCTCCTACTAGGCTTGGGAAGCTTGGTCTCCCTGCCGAGGTAAGGTTGAACGTCCTGCCGAGCCTTACACTCGAACTCCGGCCAATCCCCCTTGCCTGCCCCTAATAGGCTTGGGAAGCTTGGTCTCCCTGCCGAGGTATGGTCGAACGTCCTGCCGAGCCTTACACTCGAACTCCGGCCAAGCCCCCTTGCCTGACTCTCCTATTAGGCTTGGGAAGCTTGGTCTTCCTGCCGACGTAAGGTCGAATGTCCTGCCGAGCCTGACACTCGAACTCCGGCCAAGCCCCCTTGCCTGACTCTCCTACTAGGCTTGGGAAGCTTGGTCTCCCTGCCGAGGTATGGTCCAACGTCCTGCCGAGCCTTACACTCAAACTCCGGCCAAGCCCCCTTGCCTGACTCTCCTACTAGGCTTGGGAAGCTTGGTCTCCCTGCCGAGGTAAGGTCGAACGTCCTGCCGAGCCTTACACTCGAACTCTGGCCGAACCCCCTTGCCTGACTCCCGTACTAGGCTTGGGAAGCTTGGTCTCCATGCCGAGGTAAGGTCGAACGTCCTGCCAAGCCTTTCACTCGAACTCTGGCCCAGCCCCCTTGCCTGACTCTCCTACTAGACTTGGGAAGATTGGTCTCCCTGCCGAGGTAAGGTCGAACGTCCTGCCGAGCCTTACACTCGAACTTCGGCCAAGCCCCCTTGCCTGACCCTAATAGGCTTGGGAAGCTTGGTCTCCCTGCCGAGGTAAGGTCGAACGTCCTGCCGAGCCTTACACTCGAACTCCGGCCGAGCCCCCTTGCCTGACCCTACAAGGCTTGGGAAGCTTGGTCTCCCTGCCGAGGTAAGGTCGAACGTCCTGCCGAGCCTTACACTCGAACTCCGGCCAAGCCTCCTTGCCTGACTCTCCTACTAGGCTTGGGAAGCTTGGTCTCCCTGCCGAGGTAAGGTCGAATGTCCTGCCGAGCCTTACACTCGAACTCCGGCCAAGCCCCCTTGCCCGACTCTCCTACTAGGCGGGGGAAGCTTGGTCTCCCTGCCGAGGTACGGTCGAACGTCCTGCCGAGCCTTACGCTCGAACTCTGGCCAAACCCCATTGCCTGACTCCCCTATTAGACTTGGGAAGCTTGG
Organism: Vidua macroura; assembly: GCF_024509145.1. Lineage (NCBI taxonomy): Eukaryota > Metazoa > Chordata > Aves > Passeriformes > Viduidae > Vidua > Vidua macroura. The sequence continues at coordinate 5,960,434 of NW_026530535.1, read as the reverse complement.
TCTCCCTGCCGAGGTAAGGTCGAACATCCTGCCGTGCCTTACACTCGAACTCTGGCCAAGCCCCCTTGCCTGACTCTCCTACTAAGCTTGGGAAGCTTGGTCTCCCTGCCGAGGTAAGGTCGAACGTCCTGCCGAGCCTAACACTCGAACTCCGGCCTAGCCCCCTTGCCTGACTCTCCTACTAGGCTTGGGAAGCTTGGTCTCCCTGCCGAGGTAAGGTCGAACGTCCTGCCGAGCCTTACACTCGAACTCCGGCCAAGCCCCCTTGCCTGACTCTCCTACTAGGCTTGGGAAGCTTGGTCTCCCTGCCGAGGTAAGGTCGAACGTCCTGCCGAGCCTTACACTCGAACTCCGGCCAAGCCCCCTTGCCTGACTCACCTACTAGGCTTGGGAAGCTTGGTCTCCCTGCCGAGGTAAGGTCGAACGTCCTGCCGAGCCTTACACTCGAACTCCGGCCAAGCCCCCTTGCCTGACTCTCCTACTAGTCTTGAGAAGCTTGGTCTCCCTGCCGAGGTAAGGTCGAACCTCTTGCCGAGCCTTACACTCAAACTCCGGCCAAGCCCCCTTGCCGGACCCTAATAGGCTTGGGAAGCTTGGTCTCCCTGCCGAGGCAAGGTCGAACATCCTGCCGAGCCTTACACTAGAACTCCGGCCAAGCCCCCTTGCCTGACTCTCCTACTAGGCTTGGGAAGCTTGGTCTCCCTGCTGAGGTAAGGTCGAACGTCCTGCCGAGACTTGCACTCGAACTCCGGCCAAGCCCCCTTGCTTGACCCTACAAGGCTTGGGAAGCTTGGTCTCCCTGCCGAGGTAAGGTCGAACGTCCTGCCGAGCCTAACACTCAAACTCCGGCCAAGCCCCCTTGCCTGACTCTCCTACTAGGCTTGGGAAGCTTGGTCTTCCTGCCGAGGTAAGGTCGAACGTCCTGGGGAGCCTGACACTCGAACTCCGGGCAAGCCCCCTTGCCTGACTCACCTACTAGGCTTGGGAAGCTTGGTCTCCCTGCCGAGGTAAGGTCGAACGTCCTGCCGAGCCTTACACTCGAACTCCGGCCAAGCCCCCTTGCCTGACTCTCCTACTAGGCTTGGGAAGCTTGGTCTCCCTGCCGAGGTAAGGTTGAACGTCCTGCCGAGCCTTACACTCGAACTTCGGCCAAACCCCCTTGCCCGACTCCCCTACTAGGCTTGGGAAGCTTGGTCTCCCTGCCGAGGTAAGGTCGAACGCCCTGCCGAGCCTTACACTCGTACTCCGGCCAAGCCCCCCTGCTTGACTCACCTAGTAGGCTTGGGAAGCTTGGTCTCCCTGCCGAGGTAAGGTCGAACATCCTGCCGAGCCTTACACTCGAACTCCGGCCAAGCCCCCTTGCCTGACCCTACTAGGCTTGGGAAGCTTGGTCTCTCTGCCGAGGTATGGTCGAACGTCCTGCCGAGCCTTACACTCGAACTCCGGCCAAGCCCCCTTGCCTGACTCTCCTACTAGGCTTGGGAAGCTTGGTCTCCCTGCCGAGGAAAGGTCGAACGTCCTGCCGAGCCTTACACTCGAACTCCAGCCAAGCCCCCTTGCCTGAGTCTCCTACTAGGCTTGAGAAGCTTGGTCTCCCTGCCGAGGAAAGGTCGAACGTCCTGCCGAGCCTTACACTCGAACTCCGGACAAGCCCCCTTGCATGACCCTACTAGGCTTGGGAAGCTTGGTCTTCCTGCCGAGGTAAGGTCGAACGTCCTGCCGAGCCTTACACTCAAACTCCGGCCAAGCCCCCTTGCCTGACTCTCCTACTAGGCTTGGGAAGCTTGGTCTCCCTGCCGAGGTAAGGTCGAACGTCCTGCCGAGCCTTACACTCGAACTCCGGCCAAGCCAGCGTGCCTGACTCTCCTACTAGGCTTGGGAAGCTTGGTCTCCCTGCCGAGGTAAGGTCGAACGTCCTGCCGAGCCTTACACTCAAACTCCGGCCAAGCCCCCTTGCCCGACTCTCCTACTAGGCTTGGGAAGCTTGGTCTTCCTGCCGAGGTAAGGTCGAACGTCCTGCCGAGCCTGACACTCGAACTCCGGCCAAGCCCCCTTGCCCGAATCTCCTACTAGGCTTGGGAAGCTTGGTCTCCCTGCCGAGGTAAGGTCGAACGTCCTGCCGAGCCTTACACTCGAACTCCGGCCAAGCCCCCTTGCCTGACTCTCCTACTAGGCTTGGGAAGATTGGTCTCCCTGCCGAGGCAAGGTCGAACGTCCTGCCGAGCCTTACACTCGAACTCCGGCCAAGCCTCCTTGCCTGACTCTCCTCCTAGGCTTGGGAAGCTTGGTCTCCCTGCCGAGGTAAGGTCGAATGTCCTGCCGAGCCTTACACTCTAACTCCGGCCAAGCCCCCTTGCCTGACTCTCCTACTCGGCTTGGGAAGCTTGGTCTCCCTGCTGAGGTAAGGTCAAACGTCCTGCCGAGCCTTACACTCGAACTCTGGCCAAACACCCTTGCCTGACTCCCCTACTAGACTTGGGAAGCTTGGTCTCCCTGCCGAGGTAAGGTCGAACGCCCTGCCGAGCCTTACACTCGAACTCCGGCCAAGCCCTCTTGCTTGACTCACCTACTAGGCTTGGGAAGCTTGGTCTCCCTGCCGAGGTACGGTCGAACATCCTGCCGAGCCTTACACTCGAACTCCGGCCAAGCCCCCTTGCCTGACTCTCCTAGGCTTGGGAAGCTTGGTCTCCCTGCCGAGGTATGGTCGAACGTCCTGCCGAGCCTTACACTCGAACTCCGGCCAAGCCCCCTTGCCTGACTCTCCTACTAAGCTTGGGAAGCTTGGTCTCCCTGCCGAGGTAAGGTCGAACGTCCTGCCGAGCCTAACACTCGAACTCCGGCCAAGCCCCCTAGCCTGACTCTCCTACTAGGCTTGGGAAGCTTGGTCTCCCTGCCGAGGTAAGGTCGAACGCCCTGCCGAGCCTTACACTCGAACTCCGGCCAAGACCCCTTGCCTGACTCACCTACTAGGCTTGGGAAGCTTGGTCTCCCTGCCGAGGTAAGGTCGAACGTCCTGACGAGCCTTACACTCGAACTCCGGCCAAGCCCCCTTGCCTGACCCTACTAGGCTTGGGAAGCTTGGTCTCCCTGCCGAGGTATGGTCGAACGTCCTGCCGAGCCTTACACTCGAACTCCGGCCAAGCCCCCTTGCCTGACTCTCCTACTAGGCTTGGGAAGCTTGGTCTCCCTGCCGAGGTAAGGTCGAACGTCCTGCCGAGCCTTACACTCGAACTCCGGCCAAGCCCCCTTGCCTGACTCTCCTACTAAGCTTGGGAAGCTTGGTCTCCCTGCCGAGGTAAGGTCGAACGTCCTGCCGAGCCTAACACTCGAACTCCGGCCAAGCCCCCTTGCCTGACTCTCCTACTAGGCTTGGGAAGCTTGGTCTCCCTGCCGAGGTAAGGTCGAACGTCCTGCCGAGCCTTACACTCGAACTCCGGCCAAGCCCCCTTGCCTGACTCACCTACTAGGCTTGGGAAGCTTGGTCTCCCTGCCGAGGTAAGGTCGAACGTCCTGCCGAGCCTTACACTCGAACTCCGGCCAAGCCCCCTTGCCTGACCCTACTAGGCTTGGGAAGCTTGGTCTCCCTGCCGAGGTATGGTCGAACGTCCTGCCGAGCCTTACACTCGAACTCCGGCCAAGCCCCCTTGCCTGACTCTCCTACTAGGCTTGGGAAGCTTGGTCTCCCTGCCGAGGTAAGGTCGAATGTCCTGCCGAGCCTTACACTCGAACTCCGGCCAAGTCCCCTCGCCCGACTCACCTACTAGGCTTGGGAAGCTTGGTCTCCCTGCCGACGTAAGGTCGAACGTCCTGCCGAGCCTTACACTCAAACTCCGGCCAAGCCCCCTTGCCTGACTCTCCTACTAGGCTTGAGAATCTTGGTCTCCCTGCCGAGGTAAGGTCGAACGTCCTGCCGAGCCTTACACTCGAACTCCGGCCAAGCCCCATTGCCTGACTCTCCTACTAGGCTTGGGAAGATTGGTCTCCCTGCCGAGGCAAGGTCGAACGTCCTGCCGAGCCTTACACTAGAACTCCGGCCAAGCCCCCTTGCCTGACTCTCCTACTAGGCTTGGGAAGCTTGGTCTCCCTGCCGAGGTAAGGTCGAACGCCCTGCAGAGCCTTACACTCGAACTCCGGCCAAGCCCCCTTGCCTGACTCTCCTACTAGGCTTGGGAAGCTTGGTCTCCCTGCCGAGGTAAGGTCGAACGTCCTGCCGAGCCTTACACTCGAACTCCGGCCAACCCCCCTTGCCTGACTCTCCTACTAGGCTTGGGAAGCTTGGTCTCCCTGCCGAGGTATGGTCGAACGTCCTGCCGAGCCTTACACTCAAACTCCGGCCAAGCCCCCTTGCCTGACTCTCCTACTAGGCTTGGGAAGCTTGGTCTTCCTGCTGAGGTAAGGTCGAACGTCCTGGGGAGCCTTACACTCGAACTCCGGCCAAGCCCCCTTGCCGGACTCTCCTACTATGCTTGGGAAGCTTGGTCTCCCTGCCGAGGTAAGGTCGAACGTCCTGCCGAGCCTTACACTCGAACTCCGGCCAAGCCCCCTTGCCTGACTCTCCTACTAGGCTTGGGAAGCTTGGTCTCCCTGCCGAGGTAAGGTCGAACGTCCTGCCGAGCCTTACACTCGAACTTCGGCCAAGCCCCCTTGCCTGACCCTAATAGGCTTGGGAAGCTTGGTCTCCCTGCCGAGGTATGGTCAAACGTCCTGCCGAGCCTTACACTCGAACTCCTGCCGAACCCCCTTGCCTGACCCTACAAGGCTTGGGAAGCTTGGTCTCCCTGCCGAGGTAAGGTCGAACGTCCTGCAGAGCCTTACACTCGAACTCTGGCCGAACCCCCTTGCCTGACTCTCCTACTAGGCTTGGGAACCTTGGTCTCCATGCCGAGGTAAGGTCGAACGTCCTGCCAAGCCTTTCACTCGAACTCTGGCCCAGCCCCCTTGCCTGACTCCCCTACTAGGCTTGGGAAGCTTGGTCTCCATGCCGAGGTAAGGTCGAATGTCCTGCCAAGTCTTTCACTAGAACTCTGGCCCAGCCCCCTTGCCTGACTCTCCTACTAGACTTGGTAAGATTGGTCTCCCTGCCGAGGCAAGGTCGAACGTCCTGCCGAGCCTTACACTCGAACTCCGGCCAAGCCTCCTTGCCTGACTCTCCTACTAGGCTTGGGAAGCTTGGTCTCCCTGCCGAGGTAAGGTCGAATGTCCTGCCGAGCCTTACACTCGAACTCCGGCCAAGCCCCCTTGCCCGACTCTCCTACTAGGCGGGGGAAGCTTGGTCTCCCTGCCGAGGTACGGTCGAACGTCCTGCCGAGCGTTATGCTCGAACTCTGGCCAAACCCCATTGCCTGACTCCCCTATTAGACTTGGGAAGCTTGGTCTCCCTGCCGAGGTAAGGTCGAACATCCTGCCGTGCCTTACACTCGAACTCTGGCCAAGCCCCCTTGCCTGACTCTCCTACTAAGCTTGGGAAGCTTGGTCTCCCTGCCGAGGTAAGGTCGAACGTCCTGCCGAGCCTAACACTCGAACTCCGGCCTAGCCCCCTTGCCTGACTCTCCTACTAGGCTTGGGAAGCTTGGTCTCCCTGCCGAGGTAAGGTCGAACGTCCTGCCGAGCCTTACACTCGAACTCCGGCCAAGCCCCCTTGCCTGACTCTCCTACTAGGCTTGGGAAGCTTGGTCTCCCTGCCGAGGTAAGGTCGAACGTCCTGCCGAGCCTTACACTCGAACTCCGGCCAAGCCCCCTTGCCTGACTCACCTACTAGGCTTGGGAAGCTTGGTCTCCCTGCCGAGGTAAGGTCGAACGTCCTGCCGAGCCTTACACTCGAACTCCGGCCAAGCCCCCTTGCCTGACTCTCCTACTAGTCTTGAGAAGCTTGGTCTCCCTGCCGAGGTAAGGTCGAACCTCTTGCCGAGCCTTACACTCAAACTCCGGCCAAGCCCCCTTGCCGGACCCTAATAGGCTTGGGAAGCTTGGTCTCCCTGCCGAGGCAAGGTCGAACATCCTGCCGAGCCTTACACTAGAACTCCGGCCAAGCCCCCTTGCCTGACTCTCCTACTAGGCTTGGGAAGCTTGGTCTCCCTGCTGAGGTAAGGTCGAACGTCCTGCCGAGACTTGCACTCGAACTCCGGCCAAGCCCCCTTGCCTGACCCTACTAGGCTTGGGAAGCTTGGTCTCCCTGCCGAGGTATGGTCGAACGTCCTGCCGAGCCTTACACTCGAACTCCGGCCAAGCCCCCTTGCCTGACTCTCCTACTAGGCTTGGGAAGCTTGGTCTCCCTGCCGAGGTAAGGTCGAATGTCCTGCCGAGCCTTACACTCGAACTCCGGCCAAGTCCCCTCGCCCGACTCACCTACTAGGCTTGGGAAGCTTGGTCTCCCTGCCGACGTAAGGTCGAACGTCCTGCCGAGCCTTACACTCGAACTCCGGCCAAGCCCCCTTGCCTGACTCTCCTACTAGGCTTGAGAATCTTGGTCTCCCTGCCGAGGTAAGGTCGAACGTCCTGCCGAGCCTTACACTCGAACTCCGGCCAAGCCCCATTGCCTGACTCTCCTACTAGGCTTGGGAAGATTGGTCTCCCTGCCGAGGCAAGGTCGAACGTCCTGCCGAGCCTTACACTAGAACTCCGGCCAAGCCCCCTTGCCTGACTCTCCTACTAGGCTTGGGAAGCTTGGTCTCCCTGCCGAGGTAAGGTCGAACGCCCTGCAGAGCCTTACACTCGAACTCCGGCCAAGCCCCCTTGCCTGACTCTCCTACTAGGCTTGGGAAGCTTGGTCTCCCTGCCGAGGTAAGGTCGAACGTCCTGCCGAGCCTTACACTCGAACTCCGGCCAACCCCCCTTGCCTGACTCTCCTACTAGGCTTGGGAAGCTTGGTCTCCCTGCCGAGGTATGGTCGAACGTCCTGCCGAGCCTTACACTCAAACTCCGGCCAAGCCCCCTTGCCTGACTCTCCTACTAGGCTTGGGAAGCTTGGTCTTCCTGCTGAGGTAAGGTCGAACGTCCTGGGGAGCCTTACACTCGAACTCCGGCCAAGCCCCCTTGCCGGACTCTCCTACTATGCTTGGGAAGCTTGGTCTCCCTGCCGAGGTAAGGTCGAACGTCCTGCCGAGCCTTACACTCGAACTCCGGCCAAGCCCCCTTGCCTGACTCTCCTACTAGGCTTGGGAAGCTTGGTCTCCCTGCCGAGGTAAGGTCGAACGTCCTGCCGAGCCTTACACTCGAACTTCGGCCAAGCCCCCTTGCCTGACCCTAATAGGCTTGGGAAGCTTGGTCTCCCTGCCGAGGTATGGTCAAACGTCCTGCCGAGCCTTACACTCGAACTCCTGCCGAACCCCCTTGCCTGACCCTACAAGGCTTGGGAAGCTTGGTCTCCCTGCCGAGGTAAGGTCGAACGTCCTGCAGAGCCTTACACTCGAACTCTGGCCGAACCCCCTTGCCTGACTCTCCTACTAGGCTTGGGAACCTTGGTCTCCATTCCGAGGTAAGGTCGAACGTCCTGCCAAGCCTTTCACTCGAACTCTGGCCCAGCCCCCTTGCCTGACTCCCCTACTAGGCTTGGGAAGCTTGGTCTCCATGCCGAGGTAAGGTCGAATGTCCTGCCAAGTCTTTCACTAGAACTCTGGCCCAGCCCCCTTGCCTGACTCTCCTACTAGACTTGGTAAGATTGGTCTCCCTGCCGAGGCAAGGTCGAACGTCCTGCCGAGCCTTACACTCGAACTCCGGCCAAGCCTCCTTGCCTGACTCTCCTACTAGGCTTGGGAAGCTTGGTCTCCCTGCCGAGGTAAGGTCGAATGTCCTGCCGAGCCTTACACTCGAACTCCGGCCAAGCCCCCTTGCCCGACTCTCCTACTAGGCGGGGGAAGCTTGGTCTCCCTGCCGAGGTACGGTCGAACGTCCTGCCGAGCGTTATGCTCGAACTCTGGCCAAACCCCATTGCCTGACTCCCCTATTAGACTTGGGAAGCTTGGTCTCCCTGCCGAGGTAAGGTCGAACATCCTGCCGTGCCTTACACTCGAACTCTGGCCAAGCCCCCTTGCCTGACTCTCCTACTAAGCTTGGGAAGCTTGGTCTCCCTGCCGAGGTAAGGTCGAACGTCCTGCCGAGCCTAACACTCGAACTCCGGCCTAGCCCCCTTGCCTGACTCTCCTACTAGGCTTGGGAAGCTTGGTCTCCCTGCCGAGGTAAGGTCGAACGTCCTGCCGAGCCTTACACTCGAACTCCGGCCAAGCCCCCTTGCCTGACTCTCCTACTAGGCTTGGGAAGCTTGGTCTCCCTGCCGAGGTAAGGTCGAACGTCCTGCCGAGCCTTACACTCGAACTCCGGCCAAGCCCCCTTGCCTGACTCACCTACTAGGCTTGGGAAGATTGGTCTCCCTGCCGAGGTAAGGTCGAACGTCCTGCCGAGCCTTACACTCGAACTCCGGCCAAGCCCCCTTGCCTGACTCTCCTACTAGTCTTGAGAAGCTTGGTCTCCCTGCCGAGGTAAGGTCGAACCTCTTGCCGAGCCTTACACACGAACTCCGGCCAAGCCCCCTTGCCGGACCCTAATAGGCTTGGGAAGCTTGGTCTCCCTGCCGAGGCAAGGTCGAACATCCTGCCGAGCCTTACACTAGAACTCCGGCCAAGCCCCCTTGCCTGACTCTCCTACTAGGCTTGGGAAGCTTGGTCTCCCTGCTGAGGTAAGGTCGAACGTCCTGCCGAGACTTGCACTCGAACTCCGGCCAAGCCCCCTTGCTTGACCCTACAAGGCTTGGGAAGCTTGGTCTCCCTGCCGAGGTAAGGTCGAACGTCCTGCCGAGCCTAACACTCAAACTCCGGCCAAGCCCCCTTGCCTGACTCTCCTACTAGGCTTGGGAAGCTTGGTCTTCCTGCCGAGGTAAGGTCGAACGTCCTGGGGAGCCTGACACTCGAACTCCGGGCAAGCCCCCTTGCCTGACTCACCTACTAGGCTTGGGAAGCTTGGTCTCCCTGCCGAGGTAAGGTCGAACGTCCTGCCGAGCCTTACACTCGAACTCCGGCCAAGCCCCCTTGCCTGACTCTCCTACTAGGCTTGGGAAGCTTGGTCTCCCTGCCGAGGTAAGGTTGAACGTCCTGCCGAGCCTTACACTCGAACTCCGGCCAATCCCCCTTGCCTGCCCCTAATAGGCTTGGGAAGCTTGGTCTCCCTGCCGAGGTATGGTCGAACGTCCTGCCGAGCCTTACACTCGAACTCCGGCCAAGCCCCCTTGCCTGACTCTCCTATTAGGCTTGGGAAGCTTGGTCTTCCTGCCGACGTAAGGTCGAATGTCCTGCCGAGCCTGACACTCGAACTCCGGCCAAGCCCCCTTGCCTGACTCTCCTACTAGGCTTGGGAAGCTTGGTCTCCCTGCCGAGGTATGGTCGAACGTCCTGCCGAGCCTTACACTCAAACTCCGGCCAAGCCCCCTTGCCTGACTCTCCTACTAGGCTTGGGAAGCTTGGTCTTCCTGCCGAGGTAAGGTCGAACGTCCTGGGGAGCCTGACACTCGAACTCCGGCCAAGCCCCCTTGCCTGACTCTCCTACTGAGCTTGGGAAGCTTGGTCTCCCTGCCGAGGTAAGGTCGAACGTCCTGCCGAGCCTTACACTCGAACTCCGGCCAAGCCCCCTTGCCTGACTCTCCTACTAGGCTTGGGAAGCTTGGTCTCCCTGCCGAGGTAAGGTCGAACGTCCTGCCGAGCCTTACACTCGAACTTCGGCCAAGCCCCCTTGCCTGACCCTAATAGGCTTGGGAAGCTTGGTCTCCCTGCCGAGGTATGGTCGAACGTCCTGCCGAGCCTTACACTCGAACTCCGGCCGAACCCCCTTGCCTGACCCTACAAGGCTTGGGAAGCTTGGTCTCCCTGCCGAGGTAAGGTCGAACGTCCTGCCGAGCCTTACACTCGAACTCTGGCCGAACCCCCTTGCCTGACTCCCGTACTAGGCTTGGGAAGCTTGGTCTCCATGCCGAGGTAAGGTCGAACGTCCTGCCAAGCCTTTCACTCGAACTCTGGCCCAGCCCCCTTGCCTGACTCTCCTACTAGACTTGGGAAGATTGGTCTCCCTGCCGAGGTAAGGTCGAACGTCCTGCCGAGCCTTACACTCGAACTTCGGCCAAGCCCCCTTGCCTGACCCTAATAGGCTTGGGAAGCTTGGTCTCCCTGCCGAGGTAAGGTGGAACGTCCTGCCGAGCCTTACCCTCGAACTCCGGCCGAGCCCCCTTGCCTGACCCTACAAGGCTTGGGAAGCTTGGTCTCCCTGGCGAGGTAAGGTCGAACGTCCTGCCGAGCCTTACACTCGAACTCCGGCCAAGCCTCCTTGCCTGACTCTCCTACTAGGCTTGGGAAGCTTGGTCTCCCTGCCGAGGTAAGGTCGAATGTCCTGCCGAGCCTTACACTCGAACTCCGGCCAAGCCCCCTTGCCCGACTCTCCTACTAGGCGGGGGAAGCTTGGTCTCCCTGCCGAGGTACGGTCGAACGTCCTGCCGAGCCTTACGCTCGAACTCTGGCCAAACCCCATTGCCTGACTCCCCTATTAGACTTGGGAAGCTTGGTCTCCCTGCCGAGGTAAGGTCGAACATCCTGCCGTGCCTTACACTCGAACTCTGGCCAAGCCCCCTTGCCTGACTCTCCTACTAAGCTTGGGAAGCTTGGTCTCCCTGCCGAGGTAAGGTCGAACGTCCTGCCGAGCCTAACACTCGAACTCCGGCCTAGCCCCCTTGCCTGACTCTCCTACTAGGCTTGGGAAGCTTGGTCTCCCTGCCGAGGTAAGGTCGAACGTCCTGCCGAGCCTTACACTCGAACTCCGGCCAAGCCCCCTTGCCTGACTCTCCTACTAGGCTTGGGAAGCTTGGTCTCCCTGCCGAGGTAAGGTCGAACGTCCTGCCGAGCCTTACACTCGAACTCCGGCCAAGCCCCCTTGCCTGACTCACCTACTAGGCTTGGGAAGCTTGGTCTCCCTGCCGAGGTAAGGTCGAACGTCCTGCCGAGCCTTACACTCGAACTCCGGCCAAGCCCCCTTGCCTGACTCTCCTACTAGTCTTGAGAAGCTTGGTCTCCCTGCCGAGGTAAGGTCGAACCTCTTGCCGAGCCTTACACTCAAACTCCGGCCAAGCCCCCTTGCCGGACCCTAATAGGCTTGGGAAGCTTGGTCTCCCTGCCGAGGCAAGGTCGAACATCCTGCCGAGCCTTACACTAGAACTCCGGCCAAGCCCCCTTGCCTGACTCTCCTACTAGGCTTGGGAAGCTTGGTCTCCCTGCTGAGGTAAGGTCGAACGTCCTGCCGAGACTTGCACTCGAACTCCGGCCAAGCCCCCTTGCTTGACCCTACAAGGCTTGGGAAGCTTGGTCTCCCTGCCGAGGTAAGGTCGAACGTCCTGCCGAGCCTAACACTCAAACTCCGGCCAAGCCCCCTTGCCTGACTCTCCTACTAGGCTTGGGAAGCTTGGTCTTCCTGCCGAGGTAAGGTCGAACGTCCTGGGGAGCCTGACACTCGAACTCCGGGCAAGCCCCCTTGCCTGACTCACCTACTAGGCTTGGGAAGCTTGGTCTCCCTGCCGAGGTAAGGTCGAACGTCCTGCCGAGCCTTACACTCGAACTCCGGCCAAGCCCCCTTGCCTGACTCTCCTACTAGGCTTGGGAAGCTTGGTCTCCCTGCCGAGGTAAGGTTGAACGTCCTGCCGAGCCTTACACTCGAACTCCGGCCAATCCCCCTTGCCTGCCCCTAATAGGCTTGGGAAGCTTGGTCTCCCTGCCGAGGTATGGTCGAACGTCCTGCCGAGCCTTACACTCGAACTCCGGCCAAGCCCCCTTGCCTGACTCTCCTATTAGGCTTGGGAAGCTTGGTCTTCCTGCCGACGTAAGGTCGAATGTCCTGCCGAGCCTGACACTCGAACTCCGGCCAAGCCCCCTTGCCTGACTCTCCTACTAGGCTTGGGAAGCTTGGTCTCCCTGCCGAGGTATGGTCGAACGTCCTGCCGAGCCTTACACTCAAACTCCGGCCAAGCCCCCTTGCCTGACTCTCCTACTAGGCTTGGGAAGCTTGGTCTTCCTGCCGAGGTAAGGTCGAACGTCCTGGGGAGCCTGACACTCGAACTCCGGCCAAGCCCCCTTGCCTGACTCTCCTACTGAGCTTGGGAAGCTTGGTCTCCCTGCCGAGGTAAGGTCGAACGTCCTGCCGAGCCTTACACTCGAACTCCGGCCAAGCCCCCTTGCCTGACTCTCCTACTAGGCTTGGGAAGCTTGGTCTCCCTGCCGAGGTAAGGTCGAACGTCCTGCCGAGCCTTACACTCGAACTTCGGCCAAGCCCCCTTGCCTGACCCTAATAGGCTTGGGAAGCTTGGTCTCCCTGCCGAGGTATGGTCGAACGTCCTGCCGAGCCTTACACTCGAACTCCGGCCGAACCCCCTTGCCTGACCCTACAAGGCTTGGGAAGCTTGGTCTCCCTGCCGAGGTAAGGTCGAACGTCCTGCCGAGCCTTACACTCGAACTCTGGCCGAACCCCCTTGCCTGACTCCCGTACTAGGCTTGGGAAGCTTGGTCTCCATGCCGAGGTAAGGTCGAACGTCCTGCCAAGCCTTTCACTCGAACTCTGGCCCAGCCCCCTTGCCTGACTCTCCTACTAGACTTGGGAAGATTGGTCTCCCTGCCGAGGTAAGGTCGAACGTCCTGCCGAGCCTTACACTCGAACTTCGGCCAAGCCCCCTTGCCTGACCCTAATAGGCTTGGGAAGCTTGGTCTCCCTGCCGAGGTAAGGTCGAACGTCCTGCCGAGCCTTACACTCGAACTCCGGCCGAGCCCCCTTGCCTGACCCTACAAGGCTTGGGAAGCTTGGTCTTCCTGCCGAGGTAAGGTCGAACGTCCTGCCGAGCCTTACACTCGAACTCTGGCCGAGCCCCCTTGCCGGACTCTCCTACTAAGCTTGGGAAGCTTGGTCTCCCTGCCGAGGTAAGGTCGAACGTCCTGCCGAGCCTAACACTCGAACTCCGGCCAAGCCCCCTTGCCTGACTCTCCTACTAGGCTTGGGAAGCATGGTCTCCCTGCCGAGGTAAGGTCGAACGTCCTGCCGAGCCTTACACTCGAACTCCGGCCAAGCCCCCTTGCCTGACTCTCCTACTAGGCTTGGGAAGCTTGGTCTCCCTGCCGAGGTAAGGTCGAACATCCTGCCGAGCCTTACACTAGAACTCCGGCCGAGCCCCCTTGCCTGACTCACCTACTAGGCTTGGGAAGCTTGGTCTCCCTGCCGAGGTAAGGTCGAACGTCCTGCCGAGACTTGCACTCGAACTCCGGCCAAGCCCCCTTGCTTGACCCTACAAGGCTTGGGAAGCTTGGTCTCCCTGCCGAGGTAAGGTCGAACGTCCTGCCGAGCCTAACACTCGAACTCCGGCCAAGCCCCCTTGCCTGACTCTCCTACTAGGCTTGGGAAGCTTGGTCTTCCTGCCGAGGTAAGGTCGAACGTCCTGGGGAGCCTGACACTCGAACTCCGGCCAAGCCCCCTTGCCTGACTCACCTACTAGGCTTGGGAAGCTTGGTCTCCCTGCCGAGGTAAGGTCGAACGTCCTGCCGAGCCTTACACTCGAAGTCCGGCCAAGCCCCCTTGCCTGACCCTCCTACTAGGCTTGGAAAGCTTGGTCTCCCTGCCAAGCCTTACACTCGAACTCCGGCCAAGCCCCCTTGCCTGACTCTCCTACTAGGATTGGGAAGCTTGGTCTCCCTGCCGAGGTGAGGTCAAACGTCCTGCCGAGCCTTACACTGGAACTCCGGCCAAACCCCCTTGCCTGCCTCTTTTACTCGGCTTGGAAAGTTTGGTCTCCCTGCCAAGCCTTACACTCGAACTCCGGCCAATCCCCCTTGCCTGCCCCTAATAGGCTTGGGAAGCTTGGTCTCCCTGCCGGGGTATGGTCGAACGTCCTGCCGAGCCTTACACTCGAACTCCGGCCAAGCCCCCTTGCCTGACTCTCCTACTAAGCTTGGGAAGATTGGTCTCCCTGCCGAGGCAAGGTCGAACATCCTGCCGAGCCTTACACTAGAACTCCGGCCAAGCCCCCGTGCCTGACTCTCCTACTAGGCTTGGGAAGCTTGGTCTCCCTGCCGAGGTAAGGTCGAACGTCCTGCCGAGCCTTACACTCGAAGTCCGGCCAAGCCCCCTTGCCTGACCCTACAAGGCTTGGGAAGCTTGGTCTCCCTGCCGAGGTAAGGTCGAACGTCCTGCCGAGCCTTACACTCGAACTCTGGCCAAACCCCCTTGCCCGACTCCCCTACTAGGCTTGGGAAGCTTGGTCTCCCTGCCGAGGTAAGGTCGAACGCCCTGCCGAGCCTTACACTCGTACTCCGGCCAAGCCCCCCTGCTTGACTCACCTAGTAGGCTTGGGAAGATTGGTCTCCCTGCCGAGGGAAGGTCGAACATCCTCCCGAGCCTTACACTCGAACTCCGGCCAAGCCCCCTTGCCTGACCCTACTAGGGTTGGGAAGCTTGGTCTCTCTGCCGAGGTATGGTCGAACGTCCTGCCGAGCCTTACACTCGAACTCCGGGCAAGCCCCCTTGCCTGACTCTCCTACTAGGCTTGGGAAGCTTGGTCTCCCGGCCGAGGTAAGGTCGAATGTCCTGCCGAGCCTTACACTCGAACTCCGGCCAAGCCCCCTTGCCCGACTCTCCTACTAGGCTGGGGAAGCTTGGTCTCCCTGCCGAGGTAAGGTCGAACGTCCTGCCGAGCCTTACACTCGAACTCCGGCCAAGCCCCCTTGCCTGACTCTCCTACTAAGCTTGGGAAGATTGGTCTCCCTGCCGAGGCAAGGTCGAACATCCTGCTGAGCCTTACACTCGAAGTCCGGCCAAGCCCCCTTGCCTGACTCTCCTACTAGGCTTGGGAAGCTTGGTCTCCCTGCCGAGGTAAGGTCGAACGTCCTGCCAAGCCTTTCACTCGAACTCTGGCCAAGCCCCCTTGCCTGACTCTCCTACTAGGCTTGGGAAGCTTGGTCTCCCTGCCGAGGTAAGGTCGAACGTCCTGCCGAGCCTTACACTCGAACTCCGGCCAAGCCCCCTTGCCGGACTCTCCTACTAAGCTTGGGAAGCTTGGTCTCCCTGCCGAGGTAAGGTCGAACGTCCTGCCGAGCCTAACACTCGAACTCCGGCCAAGCCCCCTTGCCTGACTCTCCTACTAGGCTTGGGAAGCTTGGTCTCCCTGCCGAGGTAAGGTCGAACGCCCTGCCGAGCCTTACACTCGAACTCCGGCCAAGCCCCCTTGCTTGACTCTCCTACTAGGCTTGGGAAGCTTGGTCTCCCTGCCGAGGTAAGGTCGAACGTCCTGTCGAGCCCCACACTCGAACTCCGGCCAAGCCCCCTTGCCTGACTCTCCTACTAGGCTTGGGAAGCTTGGTCTCCCTGCCGAGGTAAGGTCGAACGTCCTGCTGAGCCTTACACTCGAACTCCGGCCAAGCCCCCTTGCCTGACTCTCCTACTAGGCTTGGGAAGCTTGGTCTCCCTGCCGAGGTAAGGTCGAATGTCCTGCCGAGCCTTACACTCGAACTCCGGCCAAGTCCCCTCGCCCGACTCAGCTACTAGGCTTGGGAAGCTTGGTCTCCCTGCCGACGTAAGGTCGAACGTCCTGCCGAGCCTTACACTCGAACTCCGGCCAAGCCCCCTTGCCTGACTCTCCTACTAGGCTTGAGAAGCTTGGTCTCCCTGCCGAGGTAAGGTCGAACATCCTGCCGAGCCTTACACTCGAACTCCGGCCAAGCCCCATTGCCTGACTCTCCTACTAGGCTTGGGAAGCTTGGTCTCCCTGCCGAGGCAAGGTCGAACGTCCTGCCGAGCCTTACACTAGAACTCCGGCCAAGCCCCCTTGCCTGACTCTCCTACTAGGCTTGGGAAGCTTGGTCTCCCTGCCGAGGTAAGGTCGAACGTCCTGCCGAGCCTTACACTCGAACTCCGGCCAAGCCCCCTTGCCTGACTCTCCTACTAAGCTTGGGAAGATTGGTCTCCCTGCCGAGGTAAGGTCGAACATCCTGCCGAGCCTTACACTAGAACTCCGGCCAAGCCCCCTTGCCTGACTCTCCTACAAGGCTTGGGAAGCTTGGTCTCCCTGCCGATGTAAGGTCGAACGCCCTGCCGAGCCTTACACTCGTACTCCGGCCAAGCCCCCCTGCTTGACTCACCTAGTAGGCTTGGGAAGCTTGGTCTCCCTGCCGAGGTAAGGTCGAACATCCTGCCGAGCCTTACACTCGAACTCCGGCCAAGCCCCCTTGCCTGACCCTAATAGGCTTGGGAAGCTTGGTCTCTCTGCCGAGGTAAGGTCGAACGTCCTGCCGAGCCTGACACTCGAACTCCGGACAAGCCCCCTTGCATGACCCTACTAGGCTTGGGAAGCTTCGTCTTCCTGCCGAGGTAAGGTCGAACATCCTGCCGAGCCTTACACTCGAACTCTGGCCGAGCCCCCTTGCCGGACTCTCCTACTAAGCTTGGGAAGCTTAGTCTCCCTGCCGAGGTAAGGTCGGACATCCTGCCAAGCCTTTCACTAGAACTCTGGCCCAGCCCCCTTGCCTGACTCTCCTACAAGACTTGGGAAGATTGGTCTCCCTGCCGAGGGAAGGTCGAACGTCCTGCCGAGCCTTACACTCGAACTTCGGCCAAGCCTCCTTGCCTGACTCTCCTACTAGGCTTGGGAAGCTTGGTCTCCCTGCCGAGGTAAGGTCGAATGTCCTGCCGAGCCTTACACTCGAACTCCGGCCAAGCCCCCTTGCCCGACTCTCCTACTAGGCGGGGGAAGCTTGGTCTCCCTGCCGAGGTATGGTCGAACGTCCTGCCGAGCCTTACGCTCGAACTCTGGCCAAACCCCATTGCCTGACTCCCCTATTAGACTTGGGAAGCTTGGTCTCCCTGCCGAGGTAAGGTCGAACATCCTGCCGAGCCTTACACTCGAACTCTGGCCAAGCCCCCTTGCCTGACCCTACTAGGCTTGGGAAGCTTGGTCTTCCTGCCGACGTAAGGTCGAATGTCCTGCCGAGCCTGACACTCGAACTCCGGCCAAGCCCCCTTGCCTGACTCTCCTACTAGGCTTGGGAAGCTTGGTCTCCCTGCCGAGGTAAGGTCGAACGTCCTGCCAAGCCTTTCACTCGAACTCCGGCCAAGCCCCCTTGCCGGACTCTCCTACTAAGCTTGGGAAGCTTGGTCTCCCTGCCGAGGTAAGGTCGAACGTCCTGCCGAGCCTAACACTCGAACTCCGGCCAAGCCCCCTTGCCTGACTCTCCTACTAGGCTTGGGAAGCTTGGTCTCCCTGCCGAGGTAAGGTCGAACGTCCTGCCGAGCCTTACACTCGAACTCCGGCCAAGCCCCCTTGCCTGACTCTCCTACTAGGCTTGGGAAGCTTGGTCTCCCTGCCGAGGTAAGGTCGAACGTCCTGCCGAGCCTTACACTCGAACTCCGGCCAAGCCCCCTTGCCTGACTCTCCTACTAGGCTTGAGAAGCTTGGTCTCCCTGGCGAGGTAAGGTCGAACCTCTTGCCGAGCCTTACACTCAAACTCCGGCCAAGCCCCCTTGCTGGACCCTAATAGGCTTGGGAAGCTTGGTCTCCCTGCCGAGGCAAGGTCGAACATCCTGCCGAGCCGTACACTAGAACTCCGGCCAAGCCCCCTTGCCTGACTCTCCTACTAGGCTTGGGAAGCTTGGTCTCCCTGCCGAGGTAAGGTCGAACGTCCTGCTGAGACTTGCACTCGAACTCCGGCCAAGCCCCCTTGCTTGACCCTACAAGGCTTGGGAAGCTTGGTCTCCCTGCCGAGGTAAGGTCGAACGTCCTGCCGAGCCTAACACTCAAACTCCGGCCAAGCCCCCTTGCCTGACTCTCCTACTAGGCTTGGGAAGCTTGGTCTTCCTGCCGAGGTAAGGTCGAACGTCCTGGGGAGCCTTAAACTCGAACTCCGGCCAAGCCCCCTTGCCTGACTCACCTACTAGGCTTGGGAAGCTTGGTCTCCCTGCCGAGGTAAGGTCGAACGTCCTGCCGAGCCTTACACTCGAACTCCGGCCAAGCCCCCTTGCCTGACTCTCCTACTAGGCTTGGGAAGCTTGGTCTCCCTGCCGAGGTAAGGTTGAACGTCCTGCCGAGCCTTACACTCGAACTCCGGCCAATCCCCCTTGCCTGCCCCTAATAGGCTTGGGAAGCTTGGTCTCCCTGCCGAGGTATGGTCGAACGTCCTGCCGAGCCTTACACTCGAACTCCGGCCAAGCCCCCTTGCCTGACTCTCCTACTAGGCTTGGGAAGCTTGGTCTTCCTGCCGACGTAAGGTCGAATGTCCTGCCGAGCCTGACACTCGAACTCCGGCCAAGCCCCCTTGCCTGACTCTCCTACTAGGCTTGGGAAGCTTGGTCTCCCTGCCGAGGTAAGGTCGAACGTCCTGCCGAGCCTTACACTCGAGCTCCGGCCAAGCCCCCTTGCCTGACTCTCCTACTAAGATTGGGAAGATTGGTCTCCCTGCCGAGGCAAGGTCGAACATCCTGCCGAGCCTTACACTAGAACTCCGGCCAAGCCCCCGTGCCTGACTCTCCTACTAGGCTTGGGAAGCTTGGTCTCCCTGCCGAGGTATGGTCGAACGTCCTGCCGAGACTTACACTCGAACTCCGGCCAAGTCCCCTTGCCTGACCCTACTAGGCTTGGGAAGCTTGGTCTCCCTGCCGAGGTATGGTCGAACGTCCTGCCGAGCCTTACACTCGAACTCCGGCCAAGCCCCCTTGCCTGACTCTCCTACTAGGCTTGGGAAGCTTGGTCTCCCTGCCGAGGTAAGGTCGAATGTCCTGCCGAGCCTTACACTCGAACTCCGGCCAAGTCCCCTCGCCCGAATCAGCTACTAGGCTTGGGAAGCTTTGTCTCCCTGCCGACGTAAGGTCGAACGTCCTGCCGAGCCTTACACTCGAACTCCGGCCAAGCCCCCTTGCCTGACTCTCCTACTAGGCTTGAGAAGCTTGGTCTCCCTGCCGAGGTAAGGTCGAACATCCTGCCGAGCCTTACACTCGAACTCCGGCCAAGCCCCATTGCCTGACTCTCCTACTAGGCTTGGGAAGCTTGGTCTCCCTGCCGAGGCAAGGTCGAACGTCCTGCCGAGCCTTACACTCGAACTCCGGCCAAGCCCCCTTGCCTGACTCTCCTACTAGGCTTGGGAAGCTTGGTCTCCCTGCCGAGGTAAGGTCGAACGTCCTGCCGAGCCTTACACTCGAACTCCGGCCAAGCCCCCTTGCCTGCCCCTAAAAGGCTTGGGAAGCTTGGTCTCCCTGCCGAGGTATGGTCGAACGTCCTGCCGAGCCTTACACTCGAACTCCGGGCAAGCCCCCTTGCCTGACTCTCCTACTAGGCTTGGGAAGCTTGGTCTTCCTGCCGACGTAAGGTCGAATGTCCTGCCGAGCCTTGCACTCGAACTCCGGCCAAGCCCCCTTGCCTGACTCTCCTACTAAGCTTGGGAAGATTGGTCTCCCTGCCGAGGTAAGGTCGAACATCCTGCCGAGCCTTACACTAGAACTCCGGCCAAGCCCCCGTGCCTGACTCTCCTACAAGGCTTGGGAAGCTTGGTCTCCCTGCCGATGTAAGGTCGAACGCCCTGCCGAGCCTTACACTCGTACTCCGGCCAAGCCCCCCTGCTTGACTCACCTAGTAGGCTTGGGAAGCTTGGTCTCCCTGCCGAGGTAAGGTCGAACATCCTGCCGAGCCTTACACTCGAACTCCGGCCAAGCCCCCTTGCCTGACCCTAATAGGCTTGGGAAGCTTGGTCTCTCTGCCGAGGTAAGGTCGAACGTCCTGCCGAGCCTTACACTCGAACTCCGGACAAGCCCCCTTGCATGACCCTACTAGGCTTGGGAAGCTTCGTCTTCCTGCCGAGGTAAGGTCGAACGTCCTGCCGAGCCTTACACTCAAACTCCGGCCAAGCCCCCTTGCCTGACTCTCCTACTAGGCTTGGGAAGATTGGTCTCCCTGCCGAGGTAAGGTCGAACATCCTGCCGAGCCTTACACTCGAACTCTGGCCGAGCCCCCTTGCCGGACTCTCCTACTAAGCTTGGGAAGCTTAGTCTCCCTGCCGAGGTAAGGTCGGACATCCTGCCAAGCCTTTCACTAGAACTCTGGCCCAGCCCCCTTGCCTGACTCTCCTACAAGACTTGGGAAGATTGGTCTCCCTGCCGAGGGAAGGTCGAACGTCCTGCCGAGCCTTACACTCGAACTCCGGCCAAGCCTCCTTGCCTGACTCTCCTACTAGGCTTGGGAAGCTTGGTCTCCCTGCCGAGGTAAGGTCGAATGTCCTGCCGAGCCTTACACTCGAACTCCGGCCAAGCCCCCTTGCCCGACTCTCCTACTAGGCGGGGGAAGCTTGGTCTCCCTGCCGAGGTATGGTCGAACGTCCTGCCGAGCCTTACGCTCGAACTCTGGCCAAACCCCATTGCCTGACTCCCCTATTAGACTTGGGAAGCTTGGTCTCCCTGCCGAGGTAAGGTCGAACATCCTGCCGAGCCTTACACTCGAACTCTGGCCAAGCCCCCTTGCCTGACCCTACTAGGCTTGGGAAGCTTGGTCTTCCTGCCGACGTAAGGTCGAATGTCCTGCCGAGCCTGACACTCGAACTCCGGCCAAGCCCCCTTGCCTGACTCTCCTACTAGGCTTGGGAAGCTTGGTCTCCCTGCCGAGGTAAGGTCGAACGTCCTGCCAAGCCTTTCACTCGAACTCCGGCCAAGCCCCCTTGCCGGACTCTCCTACTAAGCTTGGGAAGCTTGGTCTCCCTGCCGAGGTAAGGTCGAACGTCCTGCCGAGCCTAACACTCGAACTCCGGCCAAGCCCCCTTGCCTGACTCTCCTACTAGGCTTGGGAAGCTTGGTCTCCCTGCCGAGGTAAGGTCGAACGTCCTGCCGAGCCTTACACTCGAACTCCGGCCGAGCCCCCTTGCCTGACTCTCCTACTAGGCTTGGGAAGCTTGGTCTCCCTGCCGAGGTAAGGTCGAACGTCCTGCCGAGCCTTACACTCGAACTCCGGCCAAGCCCCCTTGCCTGACTCTCCTACTAGGCTTGAGAAGCTTGGTCTCCCTGGCGAGGTAAGGTCGAACCTCTTGCCGAGCCTTACACTCAAACTCCGGCCAAGCCCCCTTGCCGGACCCTAATAGGCTTGGGAAGCTTGGTCTCCCTGCCGAGGCAAGGTCGAACATCCTGCCGAGCCGTACACTCGAACTCCGGCCAAGCCCCCTTGCCTGACTCTCCTACTAGGCTTGGGAAGCTTGGTCTCCCTGCCGAGGTAAGGTCGAACGTCCTGCCGAGACTTGCACTCGAACTCCGGCCAAGCCCCCTTGCTTGACCCTACAAGGCTTGGGAAGCTTGGTCTCCCTGCCGAGGTAAGGTCGAACGTCCTGCCGAGCCTAACACTCAAACTCCGGCCAAGCCCCCTTGCCTGACTCTCCTACTAGGCTTGGGAAGCTTGGTCTTCCTGCCGAGGTAAGGTCGAACGTCCTGGGGAGCCTGACACTCGAACTCCGGCCAAGCCCCCTTGCCTGACTCACCTACTAGGCTTGGGAAGCTTGGTCTCCCTGCCGAGGTAAGGTCGAACGTCCTGCCGAGCCTTACACTCGAACTCCGGCCAAGCCCCCTTGCCTGACTCTCCTACTAGGCTTGGGAAGCTTGGTCTCCCTGCCGAGGTAAGGTTGAACGTCCTGCCGAGCCTTACACTCGAACTCCGGCCAATCCCCCTTGCCTGCCCCTAATAGGCTTGGGAAGCTTGGTCTCCCTGCCGAGGTATGGTCGAACGTCCTGCCGAGCCTTACACTCGAACTCCGGCCAAGCCCCCTTGCCTGACTCTCCTACTAGGCTTGGGAAGCTTGGTCTTCCTGCCGACGTAAGGTCGAATGTCCTGCCGAGCCTGACACTCGAACTCCGGCCAAGCCCCCTTGCCTGACTCTCCTACTAGGCTTGGGAAGCTTGGTCTCCCTGCCGAGGTAAGGTCGAACGTCCTGCCGAGCCTTACACTCGAGCTCCGGCCAAGCCCCCTTGCCTGACTCTCCTACTAAGATTGGGAAGATTGGTCTCCCTGCCGAGGCAAGGTCGAACATCCTGCCGAGCCTTACACTAGAACTCCGGCCAAGCCCCCGTGCCTGACTCTCCTACTAGGCTTGGGAAGCTTGGTCTCCCTGCCGAGGTAAGGTCGAACGTCCTGCCGAGCCTTACACTCGAACTCCGGCCAAGCCCCCTTGCCTGACCCTACAAGGCTTGGGAAGCTTGGTCTCCCTGCCGAGGTAAGGTCGAACGTCCTGCCGAGCCTTACACTCGAACTCTGGCCAAACCCCCTTGCCCGACTCCCCTACTAGGCTTGGGAAGCTTGGTCTCCCTGCCGAGGTAAGGTCGAACGTCCTGCCGAGCCTTACACTCGAGCTCCGGCCAAGCCCCCTTGCCTGACTCTCCTACTAAGATTGGGAAGATTGGTCTCCCTGCCGAGGCAAGGTCGAACATCCTGCCGAGCCTTACACTAGAACTCCGGCCAAGCCCCCGTGCCTGACTCTCCTACTAGGCTTGGGAAGCTTGGTCTCCCTGCCGAGGTAAGGTCGAACGTCCTGCCGAGCCTTACACTCGAACTCCGGCCAAGCCCCCTTGCCTGACCCTACAAGGCTTGGGAAGCTTGGTCTCCCTGCCGAGGTAAGGTCGAACGTCCTGCCGAGCCTAACACTCAAACTCCGGCCAAGCCCCCTTGCCTGACTCTCCTACTAGGCTTGGGAAGCTTGGTCTTCCTGCCGAGGTAAGGTCGAACGTCCTGGGGAGCCTGACACTCGAACTCCGGCCAAGCCCCCTTGCCTGACTCACCTACTAGGCTTGGGAAGCTTGGTCTCCCTGCCGAGGTAAGGTCGAACGTCCTGCCGAGCCTTACACTCGAACTCCGGCCAAGCCCCCTTGCCTGACTCTCCTACTAGGCTTGGGAAGCTTGGTCTCCCTGCCGAGGTAAGGTTGAACGTCCTGCCGAGCCTTACACTCGAACTCCGGCCAATCCCCCTTGCCTGCCCCTAATAGGCTTGGGAAGCTTGGTCTCCCTGCCGAGGTATGGTCGAACGTCCTGCCGAGCCTTACACTCGAACTCCGGCCAAGCCCCCTTGCCTGACTCTCCTACTAGGCTTGGGAAGCTTGGTCTTCCTGCCGACGTAAGGTCGAATGTCCTGCCGAGCCTGACACTCGAACTCCGGCCAAGCCCCCTTGCCTGACTCTCCTACTAGGCTTGGGAAGCTTGGTCTCCCTGCCGAGGTAAGGTCGAACGTCCTGCCGAGACTTACACTCGAGCTCCGGCCAAGCCCCCTTGCCTGACTCTCCTACTAAGATTGGGAAGATTGGTCTCCCTGCCGAGGCAAGGTCGAACATCCTGCCGAGCCTTACACTAGAACTCCGGCCTAGCCCCCGTGCCTGACTCTCCTACTAGGCTTGGGAAGCTTGGTCTCCCTGCCGAGGTAAGGTCGAACGTCCTGCCGAGCCTTACACTCGAACTCCGGCCAAGCCCCCTTGCCTGACCCTACAAGGCTTGGGAAGCTTGGTCTCCCTGCCGAGGTAAGGTCGAACGTCCTGCCGAGCCTTACACTCGAACTCTGGCCAAACCCCCTTGCCCGACTCTCCTACTAGGCTTGGGAAGCTTGGTCTCCCTGCCGAGGTAAGGTCGAACGCCCTGCCGAGCCTTACACTCGTACTCCGGCCAAGCCCCCCTGCTTGACTCACCTAGTAGGCTTGGGAAGCTTGGTCTCCCTGCCGAGGGAAGGTCGAACATCCTCCCGAGCCTTACACTCGAACTCCGGCCAAGCCCCCTTGCCTGACCCTACTAGGTTTGGGAAGCTTGGTCTCTCTGCCGAGGTATGGTCGAACGTCCTGCCGAGCCTTACACTCGAACTCCGGCCAAGCCCCCTTGCCTGACTCTCCTACTAGGCTTGGGAAGCTTGGTCTCCCTGCCGAGTGTAAGGTCGAATGTCCTGCCGAGCCTTACACTCGAACTCCGGCCAAGCCCCCTTGCCCGACTCTCCTACTAGGCTGGGGAAGCTTGGTCTCCCTGCCGAGGTAAGGTCGAACGTCCTGCCGAGCCTTACACTCGAACTCCGGCCAAGCCCCCTTGCCTGACTCTCCTACTAAGCTTGGGAAGATTGGTCTCCCTGCCGAGGCAAGGTCGAACATCCTGCTGAGCCTTACACTCGAACTCCGGACAAGCCCCCTTGCATGACCCTACTAGGCTTGGGAAGCTTGGTCTCCCTGCGGAGGTAAGGTCGAACGTCCTGCCGAGCCTTACACTCAAACTCCGGCCAAGCC
Source organism: Vidua macroura (assembly GCF_024509145.1). Taxonomy (NCBI): domain Eukaryota; kingdom Metazoa; phylum Chordata; class Aves; order Passeriformes; family Viduidae; genus Vidua; species Vidua macroura. The sequence goes on along the minus strand of NW_026530535.1, from coordinate 5,936,170 downwards.
CCCTTGCCTGACTCTCCTACTAGGCTGGGGAAGATTGGTCTCCCTGCCGAGGTAAGGTCGAACGTCCTGCCAAGCCTTACACTCGAACTCCGGCCAAGCCCCCTTGCCTGACTCTCCTACTAGGCTTGGGAAGCTTGGTCTCCCTGCCGAGGTAAGGTCGAACGTCCTGCCAAGCCTTTCACTCGAACTCTGGCCAAGCCCCCTTGCCTGACTCTCCTACTAGGCTTGGGAAGCTTGGTCTCCCTGCCGAGGTAAGGTCGAACGTCCTGCCGAGCCTTACACTCGAACTCCGGCCAAGCCCCCTTGCCGGACTCTCCTACTAAGCTTGGGAAGCTTGGTCTCCCTGCCGAGGTAAGGTCGAACGTCCTGCCGAGCCTAACACTCGAACTCCGGCCAAGCCCCCTTGCCTGACTCTCCTACTAGGCTTGGGAAGCTTGGTCTCCCTGCCGAGGTAAGGTCGAACGCCCTGCCGAGCCTTACACTCGAACTCCGGCCAAGCCCCCTTGCCTGACTCTCCTACTAGGCTTGGGAAGCTTGGTCTTCCTGCCGACGTAAGGTCGAATGTCCTGCCGAGCCTCACGCTCGAACTCTGGCCAAACCCCATTGCCTGACTCTCCTACTAGACTTGGGAAGCTTGGTCTCCCTGCCGAGGTAAGGTCGAACGACCTGCCGAGCCTTACACTCGAACTCCGGCCAAGCCCCCTTGCTTGACTCACCTACTAGGCTTGGGAAGCTTGGTCTCCCTGCCGAGGTAAGGTCGAACATCCTGCCGAGCCTTACACTCGAACTCCGGCCAAGCCCCCTTGCCTGACCCTACTAGGCTTGGGAAGCTTGGTCTCCCTGCCGAGGTATGGTCGAACATCCTGCCGAGCCTTACACTCGAACTCTGGCCGAGCCCCCTTGCCGGACTCTCCTACTAAGCTTGGGAAGCTTAGTCTCCCTGCCGAGGTAAGGTCGAACGTCCTGGGGAGCCTTAAACTCGAACTCCGGCCAAGCCCCCTTGCCTGACTCACCTACTAGGCTTGGGAAGCTTGGTCTCCCTGCCGAGGTAAGGTCGAACGTCCTGCCGAGCCTTACACTCGAACTCCGGCCAAGCCCCCTTGCCTGACTCTCCTACTAGGCTTGGGAAGCTTGGTCTCCCTGCCGAGGTAAGGTTGAACGTCCTGCCGAGCCTTACACTCGAACTCCGGCCAATCCCCCTTGCCTGCCCCTAATAGGCTTGGGAAGCTTGGTCTCCCTGCCGAGGTATGGTCGAACGTCCTGCCGAGCCTTACACTCGAACTCCGGCCAAGCCCCCTTGCCTGACTCTCCTACTAGGCTTGGGAAGCTTGGTCTTCCTGCCGACGTAAGGTCGAATGTCCTGCCGAGCCTGACACTCGAACTCCGGCCAAGCCCCCTTGCCTGACTCTCCTACTAGGCTTGGGAAGCTTGGTCTCCCTGCCGAGGTAAGGTCGAACGTCCTGCCGAGCCTTACACTCGAGCTCCGGCCAAGCCCCCTTGCCTGACTCTCCTACTAAGATTGGGAAGATTGGTCTCCCTGCCGAGGCAAGGTCGAACATCCTGCCGAGCCTTACACTAGAACTCCGGCCAAGCCCCCGTGCCTGACTCTCCTACTAGGCTTGGGAAGCTTGGTCTCCCTGCCGAGGTATGGTCGAACGTCCTGCCGAGCCTTACACTCGAACTCCGGCCAAGTCCCCTTGCCTGACCCTACTAGGCTTGGGAAGCTTGGTCTCCCTGCCGAGGTATGGTCGAACGTCCTGCCGAGCCTTACACTCGAACTCCGGCCAAGCCCCCTTGCCTGACTCTCCTACTAGGCTTGGGAAGCTTGGTCTCCCTGCCGAGGTAAGGTCGAATGTCCTGCCGAGCCTTACACTCGAACTCCGGCCAAGTCCCCTCGCCCGAATCAGCTACTAGGCTTGGGAAGCTTGGTCTCCCTGCCGACGTAAGGTCGAACGTCCTGCCGAGCCTTACACTCGAACTCCGGCCAAGCCCCCTTGCCTGACTCTCCTACTAGGCTTGAGAAGCTTGGTCTCCCTGCCGAGGTAAGGTCGAACATCCTGCCGAGCCTTACACTCGAACTCCGGCCAAGCCCCATTGCCTGACTCTCCTACTAGGCTTGGGAAGCTTGGTCTCCCTGCCGAGGCAAGGTCGAACGTCCTGCCGAGCCTTACACTCGAACTCCGGCCAAGCCCCCTTGCCTGACTCTCCTACTAGGCTTGGGAAGCTTGGTCTCCCTGCCGAGGTAAGGTCGAACGTCCTGCCGAGCCTTACACTCGAACTCCGGCCAAGCCCCCTTGCCTGCCCCTAAAAGGCTTGGGAAGCTTGGTCTCCCTGCCGAGGTATGGTCGAACGTCCTGCCGAGCCTTACACTCGAACTCCGGGCAAGCCCCCTTGCCTGACTCTCCTACTAGGCTTGGGAAGCTTGGTCTTCCTGCCGACGTAAGGTCGAATGTCCTGCCGAGCCTTGCACTCGAACTCCGGCCAAGCCCCCTTGCCTGACTCTCCTACTAAGCTTGGGAAGATTGGTCTCCCTGCCGAGGTAAGGTCGAACATCCTGCCGAGCCTTACACTAGAACTCCGGCCAAGCCCCCGTGCCTGACTCTCCTACAAGGCTTGGGAAGCTTGGTCTCCCTGCCGATGTAAGGTCGAACGCCCTGCCGAGCCTTACACTCGTACTCCGGCCAAGCCCCCCTGCTTGACTCACCTAGTAGGCTTGGGAAGCTTGGTCTCCCTGCCGAGGTAAGGTCGAACATCCTGCCGAGCCTTACACTCGAACTCCGGCCAAGCCCCCTTGCCTGACCCTAATAGGCTTGGGAAGCTTGGTCTCTCTGCCGAGGTAAGGTCGAACGTCCTGCCGAGCCTTACACTCGAACTCCGGACAAGCCCCCTTGCATGACCCTACTAGGCTTGGGAAGCTTCGTCTTCCTGCCGAGGTAAGGTCGAACGTCCTGCCGAGCCTTACACTCAAACTCCGGCCAAGCCCCCTTGCCTGACTCTCCTACTAGGCTTGGGAAGATTGGTCTCCCTGCCGAGGTAAGGTCGAACATCCTGCCGAGCCTTACACTCGAACTCTGGCCGAGCCCCCTTGCCGGACTCTCCTACTAAGCTTGGGAAGCTTAGTCTCCCTGCCGAGGTAAGGTCGGACATCCTGCCAAGCCTTTCACTAGAACTCTGGCCCAGCCCCCTTGCCTGACTCTCCTACAAGACTTGGGAAGATTGGTCTCCCTGCCGAGGGAAGGTCGAACGTCCTGCCGAGCCTTACACTCGAACTCCGGCCAAGCCTCCTTGCCTGACTCTCCTACTAGGCTTGGGAAGCTTGGTCTCCCTGCCGAGGTAAGGTCGAATGTCCTGCCGAGCCTTACACTCGAACTCCGGCCAAGCCCCCTTGCCCGACTCTCCTACTAGGCGGGGGAAGCTTGGTCTCCCTGCCGAGGTATGGTCGAACGTCCTGCCGAGCCTTACGCTCGAACTCTGGCCAAACCCCATTGCCTGACTCCCCTATTAGACTTGGGAAGCTTGGTCTCCCTGCCGAGGTAAGGTCGAACATCCTGCCGAGCCTTACACTCGAACTCTGGCCAAGCCCCCTTGCCTGACCCTACTAGGCTTGGGAAGCTTGGTCTTCCTGCCGACGTAAGGTCGAATGTCCTGCCGAGCCTGACACTCGAACTCCGGCCAAGCCCCCTTGCCTGACTCTCCTACTAGGCTTGGGAAGCTTGGTCTCCCTGCCGAGGTAAGGTCGAACGTCCTGCCAAGCCTTTCACTCGAACTCCGGCCAAGCCCCCTTGCCGGACTCTCCTACTAAGCTTGGGAAGCTTGGTCTCCCTGCCGAGGTAAGGTCGAACGTCCTGCCGAGCCTAACACTCGAACTCCGGCCAAGCCCCCTTGCCTGACTCTCCTACTAGGCTTGGGAAGCTTGGTCTCCCTGCCGAGGTAAGGTCGAACGTCCTGCCGAGCCTTACACTCGAACTCCGGCCGAGCCCCCTTGCCTGACTCTCCTACTAGGCTTGGGAAGCTTGGTCTCCCTGCCGAGGTAAGGTCGAACGTCCTGCCGAGCCTTACACTCGAACTCCGGCCAAGCCCCCTTGCCTGACTCTCCTACTAGGCTTGAGAAGCTTGGTCTCCCTGGCGAGGTAAGGTCGAACCTCTTGCCGAGCCTTACACTCAAACTCCGGCCAAGCCCCCTTGCCGGACCCTAATAGGCTTGGGAAGCTTGGTCTCCCTGCCGAGGCAAGGTCGAACATCCTGCCGAGCCGTACACTCGAACTCCGGCCAAGCCCCCTTGCCTGACTCTCCTACTAGGCTTGGGAAGCTTGGTCTCCCTGCCGAGGTAAGGTCGAACGTCCTGCCGAGACTTGCACTCGAACTCCGGCCAAGCCCCCTTGCTTGACCCTACAAGGCTTGGGAAGCTTGGTCTCCCTGCCGAGGTAAGGTCGAACGTCCTGCCGAGCCTAACACTCAAACTCCGGCCAAGCCCCCTTGCCTGACTCTCCTACTAGGCTTGGGAAGCTTGGTCTTCCTGCCGAGGTAAGGTCGAACGTCCTGGGGAGCCTGACACTCGAACTCCGGCCAAGCCCCCTTGCCTGACTCACCTACTAGGCTTGGGAAGCTTGGTCTCCCTGCCGAGGTAAGGTCGAACGTCCTGCCGAGCCTTACACTCGAACTCCGGCCAAGCCCCCTTGCCTGACTCTCCTACTAGGCTTGGGAAGCTTGGTCTCCCTGCCGAGGTAAGGTTGAACGTCCTGCCGAGCCTTACACTCGAACTCCGGCCAATCCCCCTTGCCTGCCCCTAATAGGCTTGGGAAGCTTGGTCTCCCTGCCGAGGTATGGTCGAACGTCCTGCCGAGCCTTACACTCGAACTCCGGCCAAGCCCCCTTGCCTGACTCTCCTACTAGGCTTGGGAAGCTTGGTCTTCCTGCCGACGTAAGGTCGAATGTCCTGCCGAGCCTGACACTCGAACTCCGGCCAAGCCCCCTTGCCTGACTCTCCTACTAGGCTTGGGAAGCTTGGTCTCCCTGCCGAGGTAAGGTCGAACGTCCTGCCGAGCCTTACACTCGAGCTCCGGCCAAGCCCCCTTGCCTGACTCTCCTACTAAGATTGGGAAGATTGGTCTCCCTGCCGAGGCAAGGTCGAACATCCTGCCGAGCCTTACACTAGAACTCCGGCCAAGCCCCCGTGCCTGACTCTCCTACTAGGCTTGGGAAGCTTGGTCTCCCTGCCGAGGTAAGGTCGAACGTCCTGCCGAGCCTTACACTCGAACTCCGGCCAAGCCCCCTTGCCTGACCCTACAAGGCTTGGGAAGCTTGGTCTCCCTGCCGAGGTAAGGTCGAACGTCCTGCCGAGCCTTACACTCGAACTCTGGCCAAACCCCCTTGCCCGACTCCCCTACTAGGCTTGGGAAGCTTGGTCTCCCTGCCGAGGTAAGGTCGAACGTCCTGCCGAGCCTGACACTCGAGCTCCGGCCAAGCCCCCTTGCCTGACTCTCCTACTAAGATTGGGAAGATTGGTCTCCCTGCCGAGGCAAGGTCGAACATCCTGCCGAGCCTTACACTAGAACTCCGGCCAAGCCCCCGTGCCTGACTCTCCTACTAGGCTTGGGAAGCTTGGTCTCCCTGCCGAGGTAAGGTCGAACGTCCTGCCGAGCCTTACACTCGAACTCCGGCCAAGCCCCCTTGCCTGACCCTACAAGGCTTGGGAAGCTTGGTCTCCCTGCCGAGGTAAGGTCGAACGTCCTGCCGAGCCTAACACTCAAACTCCGGCCAAGCCCCCTTGCCTGACTCTCCTACTAGGCTTGGGAAGCTTGGTCTTCCTGCCGAGGTAAGGTCGAACGTCCTGGGGAGCCTGACACTCGAACTCCGGCCAAGCCCCCTTGCCTGACTCACCTACTAGGCTTGGGAAGCTTGGTCTCCCTGCCGAGGTAAGGTCGAACGTCCTGCCGAGCCTTACACTCGAACTCCGGCCAAGCCCCCTTGCCTGACTCTCCTACTAGGCTTGGGAAGCTTGGTCTCCCTGCCGAGGTAAGGTTGAACGTCCTGCCGAGCCTTACACTCGAACTCCGGCCAATCCCCCTTGCCTGCCCCTAATAGGCTTGGGAAGCTTGGTCTCCCTGCCGAGGTATGGTCGAACGTCCTGCCGAGCCTTACACTCGAACTCCGGCCAAGCCCCCTTGCCTGACTCTCCTACTAGGCTTGGGAAGCTTGGTCTTCCTGCCGACGTAAGGTCGAATGTCCTGCCGAGCCTGACACTCGAACTCCGGCCAAGCCCCCTTGCCTGACTCTCCTACTAGGCTTGGGAAGCTTGGTCTCCCTGCCGAGGTAAGGTCGAACGTCCTGCCGAGACTTACACTCGAGCTCCGGCCAAGCCCCCTTGCCTGACTCTCCTACTAAGATTGGGAAGATTGGTCTCCCTGCCGAGGCAAGGTCGAACATCCTGCCGAGCCTTACACTAGAACTCCGGCCAAGCCCCCGTGCCTGACTCTCCTACTAGGCTTGGGAAGCTTGGTCTCCCTGCCGAGGTAAGGTCGAACGTCCTGCCGAGCCTTACACTCGAACTCCGGCCAAGCCCCCTTGCCTGACCCTACAAGGCTTGGGAAGCTTGGTCTCCCTGCCGAGGTAAGGTCGAACGTCCTGCCGAGCCTTACACTCGAACTCTGGCCAAACCCCCTTGCCCGACTCCCCTACTAGGCTTGGGAAGCTTGGTCTCCCTGCCGAGGTAAGGTCGAACGCCCTGCCGAGCCTTACACTCGTACTCCGGCCAAGCCCCCCTGCTTGACTCACCTAGTAGGCTTGGGAAGCTTGGTCTCCCTGCCGAGGGAAGGTCGAACATCCTCCCGAGCCTTACACTCGAACTCCGGCCAAGCCCCCTTGCCTGACCCTACTAGGTTTGGGAAGCTTGGTCTCTCTGCCGAGGTATGGTCGAACGTCCTGCCGAGCCTTACACTCGAACTCCGGCCAAGCCCCCTTGCCTGACTCTCCTACTAGGCTTGGGAAGCTTGGTCTCCCTGCCGAGTGTAAGGTCGAATGTCCTGCCGAGCCTTACACTCGAACTCCGGCCAAGCCCCCTTGCCCGACTCTCCTACTAGGCTGGGGAAGCTTGGTCTCCCTGCCGAGGTAAGGTCGAACGTCCTGCCGAGCCTTACACTCGAACTCCGGCCAAGCCCCCTTGCCTGACTCTCCTACTAAGCTTGGGAAGATTGGTCTCCCTGCCGAGGCAAGGTCGAACATCCTGCTGAGCCTTACACTCGAACTCCGGACAAGCCCCCTTGCATGACCCTACTAGGCTTGGGAAGCTTGGTCTCCCTGCGGAGGTAAGGTCGAACGTCCTGCCGAGCCTTACACTCAAACTCCGGCCAAGCCCCCTTGCCTGACTCTCCTACTAGGCTGGGGAAGATTGGTCTCCCTGCCGAGGTAAGGTCGAACGTCCTGCCAAGCCTTACACTCGAACTCCGGCCAAGCCCCCTTGCCTGACTCTCCTACTAGGCTTGGGAAGCTTGGTCTCCCTGCCGAGGTAAGGTCGAACGTCCTGCCAAGCCTTTCACTCGAACTCTGGCCAAGCCCCCTTGCCTGACTCTCCTACTAGGCTTGGGAAGCTTGGTCTCCCTGCCGAGGTAAGGTCGAACGTCCTGCCGAGCCTTACACTCGAACTCCGGCCAAGCCCCCTTGCCGGACTCTCCTACTAAGCTTGGGAAGCTTGGTCTCCCTGCCGAGGTAAGGTCGAACGTCCTGCCGAGCCTAACACTCGAACTCCGGCCAAGCCCCCTTGCCTGACTCTCCTACTAGGCTTGGGAAGCTTGGTCTCCCTGCCGAGGTAAGGTCGAACGCCCTGCCGAGCCTTACACTCGAACTCCGGCCAAGCCCCCTTGCCTGACTCTCCTACTAGGCTTGGGAAGCTTGGTCTTCCTGCCGACGTAAGGTCGAATGTCCTGCCGAGCCTCACGCTCGAACTCTGGCCAAACCCCATTGCCTGACTCTCCTACTAGACTTGGGAAGCTTGGTCTCCCTGCCGAGGTAAGGTCGAACGACCTGCCGAGCCTTACACTCGAACTCCGGCCAAGCCCCCTTGCTTGACTCACCTACTAGGCTTGGGAAGCTTGGTCTCCCTGCCGAGGTAAGGTCGAACATCCTGCCGAGCCTTACACTCGAACTCCGGCCAAGCCCCCTTGCCTGACCCTACTAGGCTTGGGAAGCTTGGTCTCCCTGCCGAGGTATGGTCGAACATCCTGCCGAGCCTTACACTCGAACTCTGGCCGAGCCCCCTTGCCGGACTCTCCTACTAAGCTTGGGAAGCTTAGTCTCCCTGCCGAGGTAAGGTCGAACATCCTGCCAAGCCTTTCACTAGAACTCTGGCCCAGCCCCCTTGCCTGACTCTCCTACTAGACTTGGGAAGATTGGTCTCCCTGCCGAGGGAAGGTCGAACGTCCTGCCGAGCCTTACACTCGAACTCCGGCCAAGCCTCCTTGCCTGACTCTCCTACTGGGCTTGGGAAGCTTGGTCTCCCTGCCGAGGTAAGGTCGAATGTCCTGCCGAGCCTTACACTCGAACTCCGGCCAAGCCCCCTTGCCCGACTCTCCTACTAGGCGGGGGAAGCTTGGTCTCCCTGCCGAGGTATGGTCGAACGTCCTGCCGAGCCTTACGCTCGAACTCTGGCCAAACCCCATTGCCTGACTCCCCTATTAGACTTGGGAAGCTTGGTCTCCCTGCCGATGTAAGGTCGAACATCCTGCCGAGCCTTACACTCGAACTCTGGCCAAGCCCCCTTGCCTGACCCTACTAGGCTTGGGAAGCTTGGTCTTCCTGCCGACGTAAGGTCGAATGTCCTGCCGAGCCTGACACTCGAACTCCGGCCAAGCCCCCTTGCCTGACTCTCCTACTAGGCTTGGGAAGCTTGGTCTCCCTGCCGAGGTAAGGTCGAACGTCCTGCCAAGCCTTTCACTCGAACTCCGGCCAAGCCCCCTTGCCGGACTCTCCTACTAAGCTTGGGAAGCTTGGTCTCCCTGCCGAGGTAAGGTCGAACGTCCTGCCGAGCCTAACACTCGAACTCCGGCCAAGCCCCCTTGCCTGACTCTCCTACTAGGCTTGGGAAGCTTGGTCTCCCTGCCGAGGTAAGGTCGAACGTCCTGCCGAGCCTTACACTCGAACTCCGGCCAAGCCCCCTTGCCCGACTCTCCTACTAGGCTTGGGAAGCTTGGTCTCCCTGCCGAGGTAAGGTCGAACGTCCTGCCGAGCCTTACACTCGAACTCCGGCCAAGCCCCCTTGCCTGACTCACCTACTAGGCTTGGGAAGCTTGGTCTCCCTGCCGAGGTAAGGTCGAACGTCCTGCCGAGCCTTACACTCGAACTCCGGCCAAGCCCCCTTGCCTGACTCTCCTACTAGGCTTGGGAAGCTTGGTCTCCCTGCCGAGGTAAGGTCGAACCTCTTGCCGAGCCTTACACTCAAACTCCGGCCAAGCCCCCTTGCCGGACCCTAATAGGCTTGGGAAGCTTGGTCTCCCTGCCGAGGCAAGGTCGAACATCCTGCCGAGCCTTACACTAGAACTCCGGCCAAGCCCCCTTGCCTGACTCTCCTACTAGGCTTGGGAAGCTTGGTCTCCCTGCCGAGGTAAGGTCGAACGTCCTGCCGAGACTTGCACTCGAACTCCGGCCAAGCCCCCTTGCTTGACCCTACAAGGCTTGGGAAGCTTGGTCTCCCTGCCGAGGTAAGGTCGAACGTCCTGCCGAGCCTAACACTCAAACTCCGGCCAAGCCCCCTTGCCTGACTCTCCTACTAGGCTTGGGAAGCTTGGACTTCCTGACGAGGTAAGGGCGAACGTCCTGGGGAGCCTGACACTCGAACTCCGGCCAAGCCCCCTTGCCTGACTCACCTACTAGGCTTGGGAAGCTTGGTCTCCCTGCCGAGGTAAGGTCGAACGTCCTGCCGAACCTTACACTCGAACTCCGGCCAAGCCCCCTTGCCTGACTCTCCTACTAGGCTTGGGAAGCTTGGTCTTCCTGCCGACGTAAGGTCGAATGTCCTGCCGAGCCTGACACTCGAACTCCGGCCAAGCCCCCTTGCCTGACTCTCCTACTAGGCTTGGGAAGCTTGGTCTCCCTGCCGAGGTAAGGTCGAACGTCCTGCCGAGCCTTACACTCGAGCTCCGGCCAAGCCCCCTTGCCTGACTCTCCTACTAAGCTTGGGAAGATTGGTCTCCCTGCCGAGGCAGGGTCGAACATCCTGCCGAGCCTTACACTAGAACTCCGGCCAAGCCCCCGTGCCTGACTCTCCTACTAGGCTTGGGAAGCTTGGTCTCCCTGCCGAGGTAAGGTCGAACGTCCTGCCGAGCCTTACACTCGAACTCCGGCCAAGCCCCCTTGCCTGACCCTGCAAGGCTTGGGAAGCTTGGTCTCCCTGCCGAGGTAAGGTCGAACGTCCTGCCGAGCCTTACACTCGAACTCTGACCAAACCCCCTTGCCCGACTCCCCTACTAGGCTTGGGAAGCTTGGTCTCCCTGCCGAGGTAAGGTCGAACGCCCTGCCGAGCCTTACACTCGTACTCCGGCCAAGCCCCCCTGCTTGACTCACCTAGTAGGCTTGGGAAGCTTGGTCTCCCTGCCGAGGGAAGGTCGAACATCCTCCCGAGCCTTACACTCGAACTCCGGCCAAGCCCCCTTGCCTGACCCTACTAGGCTTGGGAAGCTTGGTCTCCCTGCCGAGGTAAGGTCGAACGTCCTGCCGAGCCTTACACTCGAACTCCGGCCAAGCCCCCTTGCCTGCACCGAATAGGCTTGGGAAGCTTGGTCTCCCTGCCGAGGTATGGTCGAACGTCCTGCCGAGCCTTACACTCGAACTCCGGCCAAGCCCCCTTGCCTGACTCTCCTACTAGGCTTGGGAAGCTTGGTCTTCCTGCCGGCGTAAGGTCGAATGTCCTGCCGAGCCTGACACTCGAACTCCGGCCAAGCCCCCTTGCCTGACTCTCCTACTAGGCTTGGGAAGCTTGGTCTTCCTGCCGACGTAAGGTCGAATGTCCTGCCGAGCCTGACACTCGAACTCCGGCCAAGCCCCCTTGCCTGACTCTCCTACTAGGCTTGGGAAGCTTGGTCTCCCTGCCGAGGTAAGGTCGAACGTCCTGCCGAGCCTTACACTCGAGCTCCGGCCAAGCCCCCTTGCCTGACTCTCCTACTAAGCTTGGGAAGATTGGTCTCCCTGCCGAGGCAAGGTCGAACATCCTGCCGAGCCTTACACTAGAACTCCGGCCAAGCCCCCGTGCCTGACTCTCCTACTAGGCTTGGGAAGCTTGGTCTCCCTGCCGAGGTAAGGTCGAACGTCCTGCCGAGCCTTACACTCGAACTCCGGCCAAGCCCCCTTGCCTGACCCTGCAAGGCTTGGGAAGCTTGGTCTCCCTGCCGAGGTAAGGTCGAACGTCCTGCCGAGCCTTACACTCGAACTCTGACCAAACCCCCTTGCCCGACTCCCCTACTAGGCTTGGGAAGCTTGGTCTCCCTGCCGAGGTAAGGTCGAACGCCCTGCCGAGCCTTACACTCGTACTCCGGCCAAGCCCCCCTGCTTGACTCACCTAGTAGGCTTGGGAAGCTTGGTCTCCCTGCCGAGGGAAGGTCGAACATCCTCCCGAGCCTTACACTCGAACTCCGGCCAAGCCCCCTTGCCTGACCCTACTAGGCTTGGGAAGCTTGGTCTCTCTGCCGAGGTATGGTCGAACGTCCTGCCGAGCCTTACACTCGAACTCCGGCCAAGCCCCCTTGCCTGACTCTCCTACTAGGCTTGGGAAGCTTGGTCTCCCTGCCGAGGTAAGGTCGAATGTCCTGCCGAGCCTTACACTCGAACTCCGGCCAAGCCCCCTTGCCCGACTCTCCTACTAGGCTGGGGAAGCTTGGTCTCCCTGCCGAGGTAAGGTCGAACGTCCTGCCGAGCCTTATACTCGTACTCCGGCCAAGCCCCCTTGCCTGACTCTCCTACTAAGCTTGGGAAGATTGGTCTCCCTGCCGAGGCAAGGTCGAACATCCTGCTGAGCCTTACACTCGAACTCCGGACAAGCCCCCTTGCATGACCCTACTAGGCTTGGGAAGCTTGGTCTCCCTGCCGAGGTAAGGTCCAATGTCCTGCCGAGCCTTACACTCGAACTCCGGCCAAGTCCCCTCGCCCGACTCAGCTACTAGGCTTGGGAAGCTTGGTCTCCCTGCCGACGTAAGGTCGAACGTCCTGCCGAGCCTTACACTCGAACTCCGGCCAAGCCCCCTTGCCTGACTCTCCTACTAGGCTTGAGAAGCTTGGTCTCCCTGCCGAGGTAAGGTCGGACATCCTGCCGAGCCTTACACTCGAACTCCGGCCAAGCCCCATTGCCTGACTCTCCTACTAGGCTTGGGAAGCTTGGTCTCCCTGCCGAGGTAAGGTCGAACGTCCTGCCGAGCCTTACACTCGAACTCCGGCCAAGCCCCCTTGCCTGACTCTCCTACTAGGCTTGGGAAGCTTGGTCTCCCTGCCGAGGTAAGGTCGAACGTCCTGCCGAGCCTTACACTCGAACTCCGGCCAAGCCCCCTTGCCTGCACCGAATAGGCTTGGGAAGCTTGGTCTCCCTGCCGAGGTATGGTCGAACGTCCTGCCGAGCCTTACACTCGAACTCCGGCCAAGCCCCCTTGCCTGACTCTCCTACTAGGCTTGGGAAGCTTGGTCTTCCTGCCGGCGTAAGGTCGAATGTCCTGCCGAGCCTGACACTCGAACTCCGGCCAAGCCCCCTTGCCTGACTCTCCTACTAGGCTTGGGAAGCTTGGTCTTCCTGCCGACGTAAGGTCGAATGTCCTGCCGAGCCTGACACTCGAACTCCGGCCAAGCCCCCTTGCCTGACTCTCCTACTAGGCTTGGGAAGCTTGGTCGCCCTGCCAAGGTAAGGTCGAACGTCCTGCCGAGCCTTACACTCGAGCTCCGGCCAAGCCCCCTTGCCTGACTCTCCTACTAAGCTTGGGAAGATTGGTCTCCCTGCCGAGGCAAGGTCGAACATCCTGCCGAGCCTTACACTAGAACTCCGGCCAAGCCCCCGTGCCTGACTCTCCTACTAGGCTTGGGAAGCTTGGTCTCCCTGCCGAGGTAAGGTCGAACGTCCTGCCGAGCCTTACACTCGAACTCCGGCCAAGCCCCCTTGCCTGACCCTGCAAGGCTTGGGAAGCTTGGTCTCCCTGCCGAGGTAAGGTCGAACGTCCTGCCGAGCCTTACACTCGAACTCTGACCAAACCCCCTTGCCCGACTCCCCTACTAGGCTTGGGAAGCTTGGTCTCCCTGCCGAGGTAAGGTCGAACGCCCTGCCGAGCCTTACACTCGTACTCCGGCCAAGCCCCCCTGCTTGACGCACCTAGTAGGCTTGGGAAGCTTGGTCTCCCTGCCGAGGGAAGGTCGAACATCCTCCCGAGCCTTACACTCGAACTCCGGCCAAGCCCCCTTGCCTGACCCTACTAGGCTTGGGAAGCTTGGTCTCTCTGCCGAGGTATGGTCGAACGTCCTGCCGAGCCTTACACTCGAACTCCGGCCAAGCCCCTTTGCCTGACTCTCCTACTAGGCTTGGGAAGCTTGGTCTCCCTGCCGAGGTAAGGTCGAATGTCCTGCCGAGCCTTACACTCGAACTCCGTCCAAGCCCCCTTGCCCGACTCTCCTACTAGGCTGGGGAAGCTTGGTCTCCCTGCCGAGGTAAGGTCGAACGTCCTGCCGAGCCTTACACTCGTACTCCGGCCAAGCCCCCTTGCCTGACTCTCCTACTAAGCTTGGGAAGATTGGTCTCCCTGCCGAGGCAAGGTCGAACATCCTGCTGAGCCTTACACTCGAACTCCGGACAAGCCCCCTTGCATGACCCTACTAGGCTTGGGAAGCTTGGTCTCCCTGCCGAGGTAAGGTCCAATGTCCTGCCGAGCCTTACACTCGAACTCCGGCCAAGTCCCCTCGCCCGACTCAGCTACTAGGCTTGGGAAGCTTGGTCTCCCTGCCGACGTAAGGTCGAACGTCCTGCCGAGCCTTACACTCGAACTCCGGCCAAGCCCCCTTGCCTGACTCTCCTACTAGGCTTGAGAAGCTTGGTCTCCCTGCCGAGGTAAGGTCGGACATCCTGCCGAGCCTTACACTCGAACTCCGGCCAAGCCCCATTGCCTGACTCTCCTACTAGGCTTGGGAAGCTTGGTCTCCCTGCCGAGGTAAGGTCGAACGTCCTGCCGAGCCTTACACTCGAACTCCGGCCAAGCCCCCTTGCCTGACTCTCCTACTAGGCTTGGGAAGCTTGGTCTCCCTGCCGAGGTAAGGTCGAACGTCCTGCCGAGCCTTACACTCGAACTCCGGCCAAGCCCCCTTGCCTGCACCGAATAGGCTTGGGAAGCTTGGTCTCCCTGCCGAGGTATGGTCGAACGTCCTGCCGAGCCTTACACTCGAACTCCGGCCAAGCCCCCTTGCCTGACTCTCCTACTAGGCTTGGGAAGCTTGGTCTTCCTGCCGGCGTAAGGTCGAATGTCCTGCCGAGCCTGACACTCGAACTCCGGCCAAGCCCCCGTGCCTGACTCTCCTACAAGGCTTGGGAAGCTTGGTCTCCCTGCCGAGGTAAGGTCGAATGTCCTGCCGAGCCTTACACTCGAACTCTGGCCAAGCCCCCTTGCCTGACTCTCCTACTATACTTGGGAAGATTGGTCTCCCTGCCGAGGGAAGGTCGAACGTCCTGCCGAGCCTTACACTCGAACTCCGGACAAGCCCCCTTGCATGACCCTACTAGGCTTGGGAAGCTTGGTCTTCCTGCCGAGGTAAGGTCGAACGTCCTGCCGAGCCTTACACTCAAACTCCGGCCAAGCCCCCTTGCCTGACTCTCCTACTAGACTTGGGAAGATTGGTCTCCCTGCCGAGGGAAGGTCGAACGTCCTGCCGAGCCTTACACTCGAACTCCGGCCAAGCCCCCTTGCCCGACTCTCCTACTAGGCGGGGGAAGCTTGGTCTCCCTGCCGAGGTATGGTCGAACGTCCTGCCGAGCCTTACACTCGAACTCTGGCCAAGCCCCCTTGCCTGACCCTACTAGGCTTGGGAAGCTTGGTCTTCCTGCCGACGTAAGGTCGAATGTCCTGCCGAGCCTGACACTCGAACTCCGGCCAAGCCCCCTTGCCTGACTCTCCTACTAGGCTTGGGAAGCTTGGTCTCCCTGCCGAGGTAAGGTCGAACGTCCTGCCAAGGCTTTCACTGGAACTCCGGCCAAGCCCCCTTGCCGGACTCTCCTACTAAGCTTGGGAAGCTTGGTCTCCCTGCCGAGGTAAGGTCGAACGTCCTGCCGAGCCTAACACTCAAACTCCGGCCAAGCCCCCTTGCCTGACTCTCCTACTAGGCTTGGGAAGCTTGGTCTCCCTGCCGAGGTAAGGTCGAACGTCCTGCCGAGCCTTACACTCGAACTCCGGCCAAGCCCCCTTGCCTGACTCTCCTACTAGGCTTGGGAAGCTTGGTCTCCCTGCCGAGGTAAGGTCGAACGTCCTGCCGAGCCTTACACTCGAACTCCGGCCAAGCCCCCTTGCCTGACTCACCTACTAGGCTTGGGAAGCTTGGTCTCCCTGCCGAGGTAAGGTCGAATGTCCTGCCGAGCCGTACACTCGAACTCCGGCCAAGCCCCCTTGCCTGACTCTCCTACTAGGCTTGAGAAGCTTGGTCTCCCTGCCGCGGTAAGGTCGAACCTCTTGCCGAGCCTTACACTCAAACTCCGGCCAAGCCCCCTTGCCGGACCCTAATAGGCTTGGGAAGCTTGGTCTCCCTGCCGAGGCAAGGTCGAACATCCTGCCGAGCCTTACACTAGAACTCCGGCCAAGCCCCCTTGCCTGACTCTCCTACTAGGCTTGGGAAGCTTGGTCTCCCTGCCGAGGTAAGGTCGAACGTCCTGCCGAGACTTGCACTCGAACTCCGGCCAAGCCCCCTTGCTTGACCCTACAAGGCTTGGGAAGCTTGGTCTCCCTGCCGAGGTAAGGTCGAACGTCCTGCCGAGCCTAACACTCAAACTCCGGCCAACCCCCCTTGCCTGACTCTCCTACTAGGCTTGGGAAGCTTGGTCTTCCTGCCGAGGTAAGGTCGAACGTCCTGGGGAGCCTGACACTCGAACTCCGGCCAAGCCCCCTTGCCTGACTCACCTACTAGGCTTGGGAAGCTTGGTCTCCCTGCCGAGGTAAGGTCGAACGTCCTGCCGAGCCTTACACTCGAACTCCGGCCAAGCCCCCTTGCCTGACTCTCCTACTAGGCTTGGGAAGCTTGGTCTCCCTGCCGAGGTAAGGTTGAACGTCCTGCCGAGCCTTACACTCGAACTCCGGCCAATCCCCCTTGCCTGCCCCTTATAGGCTTGGGAAGCTTGGTCTCCCTGCCGAGGTATGGTCGAACGTCCTGCCGAGCCTTACACTCGAACTCCGGCCAAGCCCCCTTGCCTGACTCTCCTACTAGGCTTGGGAAGCTGGGTCTTCCTGCCGACGTAAGGTCGAATGTCCTGCCGAGCCTTACACTCGAGCTCCGGCCAAGCCCCCTTGCCTGACTCTCCTACTAAGCTTGGGAAGATTGGTCTCCCTGCCGAGGCAAGGTCGAACATCCTGCCGAGCCTTACACTAGAACTCCGGCCAAGCCCCCGTGCCTGACTCTCCTACTAGGCTTGGGAAGCTTGGTCTCCCTGCCGAGGTAAGGTCGAACGTCCTGCCGAGCCTTACACTCGAACTCCGACCAAGCCCCCTTGCCTGACCCTACAAGGCTTGGGAAGCTTGGTCTCCCTGCCGAGGTAAGGTCGAACGTCCTGCCGAGCCTTACACTCGAACTCTGGCCAAACCCCCTTGCCCGACTCCCCTACTAGGCTTGGGAAGCTTGGTCTCCCTGCCGAGGTAAGGTCGAACGCCCTGCCGAGCCTTACACTCGTACTCCGGCCAAGCCCCCCTGCTTGACTCACCTAGTAGGCTTGGGAAGCTTGGTCTCCCTGCCGAGGGAAAGTCGAACATCCTCCCGAGCCTTACACTCGAACTCCGGCCAAGCCCCCTTGCCTGACCCTACTAGGCTTGGGAAGCTTGGTCTCTCTGCCGAGGTATGGTCGAACGTCCAGCCGAGCCTTACACTCGAACTCCGGCCAAGCCCCCTTGCCTGACTCTCCTACTAGGCTTGGGAAGCTTGGTCTCCCTGCCGAGGTAAGGTCGAATGTCCTGCCGAGCCTTACACTCGAACTCCGGCCAAGCCCCCTTGCCCGACTCTCCTACTAGGCTGGGGAAGCTTGGTCTCCCTGCTGAGGTAAGGTCGAACGTCCTGCCGAGCCTTACACTCGAACTCCGGCCAAGCCCCCTTGCCTGACTCTCCTACTAAGCTTGGGAAGATTGGTCTCCCTGCCGAGGCAAGGTCGAACATCCTGCTGAGCCTTACACTCGAACTCCGGACAAGCCCCCTTGCATGACCCTACTAGGCTTGGGAAGCTTGGTCTCCCTGCGGAGGTAAGGTCGAACGTCCTGCCGAGCCTTACACTCAAACTCCGGCCAAGCCCCCTTGCCTGACTCTCCTACTAGGCTGGGGAAGATTGGTCTCCCTGCCGAGGTAAGGTCGAACGTCCTGCCAAGCCTTACACTCGAACTCCGGCCAAGCCCCCTTGCCTGACTCTCCTACTAGGCTTGGGAAGCTTGGTCTCCCTGCCGAGGCAAGGTCGAATATCCTGCCGAGCCTTACACTAGAACTCCGGCCAAGCCCCCTTGCCTGACTCTCCTACTAGGCTTGGGAAGCTTGGTCTCCCTGCCGAGGTAAGGTCGAACGTCCTGCCGAGCCTTACACTCGAACTCCGGCCAAGCCCCCTTGCCTGCCCCTACTAGGCTTGGGAAGCTTGGTCTCCCTGCCGAGGTATGGTCGAACGTCCTGCCGAGCCTTACACTCGAACTCCGGCCAAGCCCCCTTGCCTGACTCTCCTACTAGGCTTGAGAAGCTTGGTCTCCCTGCCGAGGTAAGGTCGAACATCCTGCCGAGCCTTACACTCGAACTCCGGCCAAGCCCCATTGCCTGACTCTCCTACTAAGCTTGGGAAGCTTGGTCTCCCTGCCGCGGCAAGGTCGAACGTCCTGCCGAGCCTTACACTAGAACTCCGGCCAAGCCCCCTTGCCTGACTCTCCTACTAGGATTGGGAAGCTTGGTCTCCCTGCCGAGGTAAGGTCGAACGTCCTGCCGAGCCTTACACTCGAACTCCGGCCAAGCCCCCTTGCCTGCCCCTAATAGGCTTGGGAAGCTTGGTCTCCCTGCCGAGGTATGGTCGAACGTCCTGCCGAGCCTTACACTCGAACTCCGGCCAAGCCCCCTTGCCTGACTCTCCTACTAGGCTTGGGAAGCTTGGTCTTCCTGCCGACGTAAGGTCGAATGTCCTGCCGAGCCTGACACTCGAACTCCGGCCAAGCCCCCTTGCCTGACTCTCCTACTAGGCTTGGGAAGCTTGGTCTCCCTGCCGAGGTAAGGTCGAACGTCCTGCCGAGCCTTGCACTCGAACTCCGGCCAAGCCCCCTTGCCTGACTCTCCTACTAAGCTTGGGAAGCTTGGTCTCCCTGCCGAGGTAAGGTCGAACGTCCTGCCGAGCCTTACACTCGAACTCTGGCCAAACCCCCTTGCCCGACTCCCCTACTAGGCTTGGGAAGCTTGGTCTCCCTGCCGATGTAAGGTCGAACGCCCTGCCGAGCCTTACACTCGTACTCCGGCCAAGCCCCCCTGCTTGACTCACCTAGTAAGCTTGGGAAGCTTGGTCTCCCTGCCGAGGTAAGGTCGAACATCCTGCCGAGCCTTACACTCGAACTCCGGACAAGCCCCCGTGCATGACCCTACTAGGCTTGGGAAGCTTGGTCTTCCTGCCGAGGTAAGGTCGAACGTCCTGCCGAGCCTTACACTCAAACTCCGGCCAAGCCCCCTTGCCTGACTCTCCTACTAGGCTTGGGAAGATTGGTCTCCCTGCCGAGGTAAGGTCGAACATCCTGCCGAGCCTTACACTCGAACTCCGGCCAAACCCCCTTGCCTGACTCTCCTACTAGGCTTGGGAAGCTTGGTCTCCCTGCCGAGGTAAGGTCGAATGTCCTGCCGAGCCTTACACTCGAACTCTGGCCAAGCCCCCTTGCCTGACTCTCCTACTAGACATGGGAAGATTGGTCTCCCTGCCGAGGGAAGGTCGAACGTCCTGCCGAGCCTTACACTCGAACTCCGGCCAAGCCCCCTTGCCTGACCCTACTAGGCTTGGGAAGCTTGGTCTCCCTGCCAAGGTAAGGTCGAATGTCCTGCCGAGCCTTACACTCGAACTCCGGCCAAGCCCCCTTGCCTGACTCTCCGACTAGGCTTGGGAAGCTTGGTCTCCCTGCCGAGGTATGGTTGAACGTCCTGCCGAGCCTTACACTCAAACTCCGGCCAAGCCCCCTTGCCCGACTCTCCTACTAGGCTTGGGAAGCTTGGTCTTCCTGCCGAGGTAAGGTCGAACGTCCTGCCGAGCCTGACACTCGAACTCCGGCCAAGCCCCATTGCCCGAATCTCCTACTAGGCTTGGGAAGCTTGGTCTCCCTGCTGAGGTAAGGTCGAACGTCCTGCCGAGCCTTACACTCGAACTCCGGCCAAGCCCCCTTGCCTGACTCTCCTACTAGGCTTGGGAAGATTGGTCTCCCTGCCGAGGCAAGGTCGAACGTCCTGCCGAGCCTTACACTCGAACTCCGGCCAAGCCTCCTTGCCTGACTCTCCTCCTAGGCTTGGGAAGCTTGGTCTCCCTGCCGAGGTAAGGTCGAATGTCCTGCCGAGCCTTACACTCTAACTCCGGCCAAGCCCCCTTGCCTGACTCTCCTACTCGGCTTGGGAAGCTTGGTCTCCCTGCTGAGGTAAGGTCGAACGTCCTGCCGAGCCTTACACTCGAACTCTGGCCAAACCCCCTTGCCTGACTCCCCTACTAGACTTGGGAAGCTTGGTCTCCCTGCCGAGGTAAGGTCGAACGACCTGCCGAGCCTTACACTCGAACTCCGGCCAAGCCCTCTTGCTTGACTCACCTACTAGGCTTGGGAAGCTTGGTCTCCCTGCCGAGGTAAGGTCGAACGCCCTGCCGAGCCTTACACTCGAACTCCGGACAAGCCCTCTTGCTTGACTCACCTACTAGGCTTGGGAAGCTTGGTCTCCCTGCCGAGGTAAGGTCGAACATCCTGCCGAGCCTTACACTCGAACTCCGGCCAAGCCCCGTTGCCTGACCCTACTAGGCTTGGGAAGCTTGGTCTCCCTGCCGAGGTAAGGTCGAACGTACTGCCGAGCCTTACACTCGAACTCCGGCCAAGCCCCCTTGCCGGACTCTCCTACTAAGCTTGGGAAGCTTAGTCTCCCTGCCGAGGTAAGGTCGAACGTCCTGCCGAGCCTAACACTCGAACTCCGGCCAAGCCCCCTTGCCTGACTCTCCTACTAGGCTTGGGAAGCTTGGTCTCCCTGCCGAGGTAAGGTCGAACGCCCTGCCGAGCCTTACACTCGAACTCCGGCCAAGACCCCTTGCCTGACTCACCTACTAGGCTTGGGAAGCTTGGTCTCCCTGCCGAGGTAAGGTCGAACGTCCTGCCGAGCCTTACACTCGAACTCCGGCCAAGCCCCCTTGCCTGACCCTACTAGGCTTGGGAAGCTTGGTCTCCCTGCCGAGGTATGGTCGAACGTCCTGCCGAGCCTTACACTCGAACTCCGGCCAAGCCCCCTTGCCTGACTCTCCTACTAGGCTTGGGAAGCTTGGTCTCCCTGCCGAGGTAAGGTCGAACGTCCTGCCGAGCCTTACACTCGAACTCCGGCCAAGCCCCCTTGCCTGACTCTCCTACTAGGCTTGGGAAGCTTGGTCTTCCTGCCGACGTGAGGTCGAATGTCCTGCCGAGCCTGACACTCGAACTCCGGCCAAGCCCCCTTGCCTGACTCTCCTACTAGGCTTGGGAAGCTTGGTCTCCCTGCCGAGGTAAGGTCGAACGTCCTGCCAAGCCTTTCACTCGAACTCTGGCCCAGCCCCCTTGCCTGACTCTCCTACTAGACTTGGCAAGCTTGGTCTCCCTGCCGAGGTAAGGTCGAACGTCCTGCCGAGCCTAACACTCGAACTCCGGCCAAGCCCCCTTGCCTGACTCTCCTACTAGGCTTGGGAAGCTTGGTCTCCCTGCCGAGGTAAGGTCGAACGTCCTGCCGAGCCTTACACTCGAACTCCGGCCAAGCCCCCTTGCCTGACTCTCCTACTAGGCTTGGGAAGTTTGGTCTCCCTGCCGAGGTAAGGTCGAACGTCCTGCCGAGCCTTACACTCGAACTCCGGCCAAGCCCCCTTGCCTGACCCTACTAGGCTTGGGAAGCTTGGTCTCCCTGCCGAGGTATGGTCGAACGTCCTGCCGAGCCTTACACTCGAACTCCGGCCAAGCCCCCTTGCCTGACTCTCCTACTAGGCTTGGGAAGCTTGGTCTCCCTGCCGAGGTAAGGTCGAATGTCCTGCCGAGCCTGACACTCGAACTCCGGCCAAGTCCCCTCGCCCGACTCACCTACTAGGCTTGGGAAGCTTGGTCTCCCTGCCGACGTAAGGTCGAACGTCCTGCCGAGCCTTACACTCGAACTCCGGCCAAGACCCCTTGCCTGACTCTCCTACTAGGCTTGAGAAGCTTGGTCTCCCTGCCGAGGTAAGGTCGAACGTCCTGCCGAGCCTTACACTCGAACTCCGGCCAAGCCCCATTGCCTGACTCTACTACTAGGCTTGGGAATATTGGTCTCCCTGCCGAGGCAAGGTCGAACGTCCTGCCGAGCCTTACACTAGAACTCCGGCCAAGCCCCCTTGCCTGACTCTCCTACTAGGCTTGGGAAGCTTGGTCTCCCTGCCGAGGTAAGGTCGAACGCCCTGCAGAGCCTTACACTCGAACTCCGGCCAAACCCCCTTGCCTGACTCTCCTACTAGGCTTGGGAAGCTTGGTCTCCCTGCCGAGGCAAGGTCGAACGTCCTGCCGAGCCTTACACTCGAACTCCGGCCAAACCCCCCTTGCCTGACTCTCCTACTAGGCTTGGGAAGCTTGGTCTCCCTGCCGAGGTAAGGTCGAACGTCCTGCCGAGCCTTACACTCGAACTGCGGCCAAGCCCCCTTGCCTGACTCTCCTACTAGGCTTGGGAAGCTTGGTCTCCCTGCCGAGGTAAGGTCGAACGTCCTGCCGGGCCTGACACTCGAACTCCGGCCAAGCCCCCTTGCCGGACTCTCCTACTAAGCTTGGGAAGCTTGGTCTCCCTGCCGAGGTATGGTCGAACGTCCTGCCGAGCCTTACACTCGAACTCCGGCCAAGCCCCCTTGCCTGACTCTCCTACTAGGCTTGGGAAGCTTGGTCTCCCTGCCGAGGTAAGGTCGAACGTCCTGCCGAGCCTTACACTCGAACTTCGGCCAAGCCCCCTTGCCTGACCCTAATAGGCTTGGGAAGCTTGGTCTCCCTGCCGAGGTATGGTCGAACGTCCTGCCGAGCCTTACACTCGAACTCCGGCCAAGCCCCCTTGCCTGACTCTCCTACTAGGCTTAGGAAGCTTGGTCTTCCTGCCGACGTAAGGTCGAACGTCCTGCCGAGCCTTACACTCGAACTCCGGCCAAACCCCCTTGCCTGACTCTCCTACTAAGCTTGGGAAGCTTGGTCTCCCTGCCGAGGTAAGGTCGAACGTCCTGCCGAGCCTTACACTCGAACTCCGGCCAAGCCCCCTTGCCTGACTCTCCTACTAGGCTTGGGAAGCTTGGTCTCCCTGCCGAGGTAAGGTCGAACGTTCTGCCGAGCCTTACACTCGAACTTCGGCCAAGCCCCCTTGCCTGACCCTAATAGGCTTGGGAAGCTTGGTCTCCCTGCCGAGGTATGGTCGAACGTCCTGCCGAGCCTTACACTCGAACTCCGGCCAAGCCCCCTTGCCTGACTCTCCTACTAGGCTTAGGAAGCTTGGTCTTCCTGCCGACGTAAGGTCGAATGTCCTGCCGAGCCTGACACTCGAACTCCGGCCAAGCCCCCTTGCCTGACTCTCCTACTAGGCTTGGGAAGCTTGGTCTCCCTGCCGAGGTAAGGTCGAACGTCCTGACGAGCCTTACACTCGAACTCCGGCCAAGCCCCCTTGCCTGACTCTCCTACTATGCTTGGGAAGATTGGTCTCCCTGCCAAGGCAAGGTCGAACATCCTGCCGAGCCTTACACTAGAACCCCGGCCAAGCCCCCTTGCCTGACTCTCCTACGAGGCTTGGGAAGCTTGGTCTCCCTGCCGAGGTAAGGTCGAACGCCCTGCAGAGCCTTACACTCGAACTCCGGCCAAGCCCCCTTGCCTGACTCTCCTACTAGGCTTGGGAAGCTTGGTCTCCCTGCCGAGGTGAAGGTCGAACGTCCTGCCGAGCCTTACACTCGAACTCCGGCCAAACCCCCTTGCCTGACTCTCCTACTAGGCTTGGGAAGCTTGGTCTCCCTGCCGAGGTATGGTCGAATGTCCTGCCGAGCCTTACACTCGAACTCCGGCCAAGCCCCCTTGCCTGACTCTCCTACTAGGCTTGGAAGCTTGGTCTCCCTGCCGAGGTATGGTTGAACGTCCTGCCGAGCCTTACACTCAAACTCCGGCCAAGCCCCCTTGCCCGACTCTCCTACTAGGCTTGGGAAGCTTGGTCTTCCTGCCGAGGTAAGGTCGAACGTCCTGCCGAGCCTGACACTCGAACTCCGGCCAAGCCCCCTTGCCCGAATCTCCTACTAGGCTTGGGAAGCTTGGTCTCCCTGCCGAGGTAAGGTCGAACGTCCTGCCGAGCCTTACACTCGAACTCCGGCCAAGCCCCCTTGCCTGACTCTCCTACAAGGCTTGGGAAGATTGGTCTCCCTGCCGAGGCAAGGTCGAACGTCCTGCCGAGCCTTACACTCGAACTCCGGCCAAGCCTCCTTGCCTGACTCTCCTCCTAGGCTTGGGAAGCTTGGTCTCCCTGCCGAGGTAAGGTCGAATGTCCTGCCGAGCCTTACACTCTAACTCCGGCCAAGCCCCCTTGCCTGACTCTCCTACTCGGCTTGGGAAGCTTGGTCTCCCTGCTGAGGTAAGGTCGAACGTCCTACCGAGCCTTACACTCGAACTCTGGCCAAACCCCCTTGCCTGACTCCCCTACTAGACTTGGGAAGCTTGGTCTCCCTGCCGAGGTAAGGTCGAACGACCTGCCGAGCCTTACACTCGAACTCCGGCCAAGCCCTCTTGCTTGACTCACCTACTAGGCTTGGGAAGCTTGGTCTCCCTGCCGAGGTAAGGTCGAACATCCTGCCGAGCCTTACACTCGAACTCGGGCCAAGCCCTCTTGCCTGACCCTACTAGGCTTGGGAAGCTTGGTCTCCCTGCCGAGGTATGGTCGAACGTCCTGCCGAGCCCTACACTCGAACTCCGGCCAAGCCCCCTTGCCTGACTCTCCTACTAGGCTTGGGAAGCTTGGTCTCCCTGCCGAGGTAAGGTCGAACGTCCTGCCGAGCCTTACACTCGAACTCCGGCCAAGCCCCATTGCCGGACTCTCCTACTAAGCTTGGGAAGCTTAGTCTCCCTGCCGAGGTAAGGTCGAACGCCCTGCCGAGCCTAACACTCGAACTCCGGCCAAGCCCCCTTGCCTGACTCACCTACTAGGCTTGGGAAGCTTGGTCTCCCTGCCGAGGTAAGGTCGAACGTCCTGACGAGCCTTACACTCGAACTCCGGCCAAGCCCCCTTGCCTGACCCTAATAGGCTTGGGAAGCTTGGTCTCCCTGCCGAGGTATGGTCGAACGTCCTGCCGAGCCTTACACTCGAACTCCGGCCAAGCCCCCTTGCCTGACTCTCCTACTAGGCTTGGGAAGCTTGGTCTCCCTGCCGAGGTAAGGTCGAACGTCCTGCCGAGCCTTACACTCGAACTCCGGCCAAGCCCCCTTGCCTGACTCTCCTACTAGGCTTGGGAAGCTTGTTCTTCCTGCCGACGTAACGTCGAATGTCCTGCCGAGCCTGACACTCGAACTCCGGCCAAGCCCCCTTGCCTGACTCTCCTACTAGGCTTGGGAAGCTTGGTCTCCCTGCCGAGGTAAGGTCGAACGTCCTGCCAAGCCTTTAACTCGAACTCCGGCCAAGCCCCCTTGCCGGACTCTCCTACTAAGCTTGGGAAGCTTAGTCTCCCTGCCGAGGTAAGGTCGAACGTCCTGCCGAGCCTAACACTCGAACTCCGTCCAAGCCCCCTTGCCTGACTCTCCTACTAGGCTTGGGAAGCTTGGTCTCCCTGCCGAGGTAAGGTCGAACGCCCTGCCGAGCCTTACACTCGAACTCCGGCCAAGACCCCTTGCCTGACTCTCCTACTAAGCTTGGGAAGCTTAGTCTCCCTGCCGAGGTAAGGTCGAACGTCCTGCCGAGCCTAACACTCGAACTCCGGCCAAGCCCCCTTGCCTGACTCTCCTACTAGGCTTGGGAAGCTTGGTCTCCCTGCCGAGGTAAGGTCGAACGCCCTGCCGAGCCTTACACTCGAACTCCGGCCAAGCCCCCTTGCCTGACTCTCCTACTAGGCTGGGGAAGATTGGTCGCCCTGCCGAGGTAAGGTCGAACGTCCTGCCGAGCCTTACACTCGAACTCCGGCCAAGCCCCATTGCCTGACTCTACTACTAGGCTTGGGAAGATTGGTCTCCCTGCCGAGGCAAGGTCGAACGTCCTGCCGAGCCTTACACTCGAACTCCGGCCAAGCCCCCTTGCCTGACTCTCCTACTAGGCTTGGGAAGCTTGGTCTCCCTGCCGAGGTAAGGTCGAACGCCCTGCAGAGCCTTACACTCGAACTCCAGCCAAACCCCCCTGCCTGACTCTCCTACTAGGCTTGGGAAGCTTGGTCTCCCTGCCGAGGTAAGGTCGAACGTCCTGCCGAGCCTTACACTCGAACTCCGGCCAAAACCCCTTGCCTGACTCTCCTACTAGGCTTGGGAAGCTTGGTCTCCCTGCCGAGGTATGGTCGAACGTCCTGCCGAGCCTTACACTCGAACTCCGGCCAAGCCCCCTTGCCTGACTCTCCTACTAGGCTTGGGAAGCTTGGTCTTCCTGCCGACGTAAGGTCGAACGTCCTGCCGAGCCTGACACTCGAACTCCGGCCAAGCCCCCTTGCCTGACTCTCCTACTAGGCTTGGGAAGCTTGGTCTCCCTGCCGAGGTAAGGTCGAACGTTTTGCCGAGCCTTACACTCGAACTCCGGCCAAGCCCCCTTGCCTGACTCTCCTACTAAGCTTGGGAAGATTGGTCTCCCTGCCAAGGCAAGGTCGAACATCCTGCCGAGCCTTACACTAGAACCCCGGCCAAGCCCCCTTGCCTGACTCTCCTACGAGGCTTGGGAAGCTTGGTCTCCCTGCCGAGGTAAGGTCGAACGCCCTGCAGAGACTTACACTCGAACTCCGGCCAAGCCCCCTTGCCTGACTCTCCTACTAGGCTTGGGAAGCTTGGTCTCCCTGCCGAGGTGAAGGTCGAACGTCCTGCCGAGCCTTACACTCGAACTCCGGCCAAACCCCCTTGCCCGACTCTTCTACTAGGCTTGGGAAGCTTGGTCTTCCTGCCGAGGTAAGGTCGAATGTCCTGGGGAGCCTGACACTCGAACTCCGGCCAAGCCCCCTTGCCGGACTCTCCTGCTAGGCTTGGGAAGCTTGGTCTCCCTGCCGAGGTAAGGTCGAACGTCCTGCCGAGCCTTACACTCGAACTCCGGCCAAGCCCCCTTGCCTGACTCACCTACTAGGCTTGGGAAGCTTGGTCTCCCTGCCGAGGTAAGGTCGAACGTCCTGCCGAGCCTTACACTCGAACTCCGGCCAAGCCCCCTTGCCTGACTCACCTACTAGGCATGGGAAGCTTGGTCTCCCTGCCGAGGTATGGTCGAACGTCCTGCCGAGCCTTACACTCGAACTCCGGCCAAGCCCCCTTGCCTGACTCTCCTACTAGGCTTGGGAAGCTTGGTCTCCCTGCCGAGGTAAGGTCGAATGTCCTGCCGAGCCTTACACTCGAACTCCGGCCAAGTCCCCTTGCCCGACTCACCTACCAGGCTTGGGAAGCTTGGTCTCCCTGCCGAGGTATGGTCGAACGTCCTGCCGAGCCTTACACTCGAACTCCGGCCAAGCCCCCTTGCCTGACCCTCCTACTAGGCTTGAGAAGCTTGGTCTCCCTGCCGAGGTAAGGTCGAACCTCCTGCCGAGCCTTACACTCGAACTCCGGCCAAGCCCCCTTGCCTGACTCTCCTACTAGGCTTGGGAAGCTTGGTCTCCCTGCCGAGGTAAGGTCGAACGTCCTGCCGAGCCTTACACTAGAACTCTGGCCAAGCCCCCTTGCCTGACTCTCCTACTAGGCTTGGGAAGCTTGGTCTCCCTGCCGAGGTAAGGTCGAACGCCCTGCAGAGCCTTACACTCGAACTCCGGCCAAGCCCCCTTGCCTGACTCTCCTACTAGGCTTGGGAAGCTTGGTCTCCCTGCCGAGGTAAGGTCGAACGTCCTGCCGAGCCTTACACTCGAACTCCGGCCAAACCCCCTTGCCTGACTCTCCTACTAGGCTTGGGAAGCTTGGTCTCCCTGCCGAGGTATGGTCGAACGTCCTCCCGAGCCTTACACTCAAACTCCGGCCAAGCCCCCTTGCCTGACTCTCCTACTAGGCTTGGGAAGCTTGGTCTTCCTGCCGAGGTAAGGTCGAACGTCCTGGGGAGCCTGACACTCGAACTCCGGCCAAGCCCCCCTGCCGGACTCTCCTACTAGGCTTGGGAAGCTTGTCTCCCTGCCGAGGTAAGGTCGAACGTCCTGCCGAGCCTTACACTCGAACTCCGGCCAAGCCCCCTTGCCTGACCCTACTAGGCTTGGGAAGCTTGGTCTCCCTGCCGAGGTATGGTCGAACGTCCTGCCGAGCCTTACACTCGAACTCCGGCCAAGCCCCCTTGCCTGACTCTCCTACTAGGCTTGGGAAGCTTGGTCTCCCTGCCGAGGTAAGGTCGAACGTCCTGCCGAGCCTTACACTTGAACTTCGGCCAAGCCCCCTTGCCTGACCCTAATAGGCTTGGGAAGCTTGGTCTCCCTGCCGAGGTATGGTCGAACGTCCTGCCGAGCCTTACACTCGAACTCCGGCCAAGCCCCCTTGCCTGAGTCTCCTACCAGGCTTAGGAAGCTTGGTCTTCCTGCCGAGGTAAGGTCGAACGTCCTGCCGAGCCTTACACTCGAACTCCGGCCAAACCCCCTTGCCTGACTCTCCTACTAAGCTTGGGAAGCTTGGTCTCCCTGCCGAGGTAAGGTCGAACGTCCTGCCGAGCCTTACACTCGAACTCCGGCCAAGCCCCCTTGCCTGACTCTCCTACTAGGCTTGGGAAGCTTGGTCTCCCTGCCGAGGTAAGGTCGAACGTCCTGCCGAGCCTTACACTCGAACTTCGGCCAAGCCCCCTTGCCTGTCCCTAATAGGCTTGGGAAGCTTGGTCTCCCTGCCGAGGTATGGTCGAACGTCCTGCCGAGCCTTACACTCGAACTCCGGCCAAGCCCCCTTGCCTGACTCTCCTACTAGGCTTAGGAAGCTTGGTCTTCCTGCCGACGTAAGGTCGAATGTCCTGCCGAGCCTGACACTCGAACTCCGGCCAAGCCCCCTTGCCTGACTCTCCTACTAGGCTTGGGAAGCTTGGTCTCCCTGCCGAGGTAAGGTCGAACGTCCTGCCGAGCCTTACACTCGAACTCCGGCCAAGCCCCCTTGCCTGACTCTCCTACTATGCTTGGGAAGATTGGTCTCCCTGCCAAGGCAAGGTCGAACATCCTGCCGAGCCTTACACTAGAACCCCGGCCAAGCCCCCTTGCCTGACTCTCCTACGAGGCTTGGGAAGCTTGGTCTCCCTGCCGAGGTAAGGTCGAACGCCCTGCAGAGCCTTACACTCGAACTCGGGCCAAGCCCCCTTGCCTGACTCTCCTACTAGGCTTGGGAAGCTTGGTCTCCCTGCCGAGGTGAAGGTCGAACGTCCTGCCGAGCCTTACACTCGAACTCCGGCCAAACCCCCTTGCCTGACTCTCCTACTAGGCTTGGGAAGCTTGGTCTCCCTGCCGAGGTATGGTCGAATGTCCTGCCGAGCCTTACACTCGAACTCCGGCCAAGCCCCCTTGCCTGACTCTCCTACTAGGCTTGGGAAGCTTGGTCTCCCTGCCGAGGTATGGTTGAACGTCCTGCCGAGCCTTACACTCAAACTCCGGCCAAGCCCCCTTGCCCGACTCTCCTACTAGGCTTGGGAAGCTTGGTCTTCCTGCCGAGGTAAGGTCGAACGTCCTGCCGAGCCTGACACTCGAACTCCGGCCAAGCCCCCTTGCCCGAATCTCCTACTAGGCTTGGGAAGCTTGGTCTCCCTGCCGAGGTAAGGTCGAACGTCCTGCCGAGCCTTACACTCGAACTCCGGCCAAGCCCCCTTGCCTGACTCTCCTACTCGGCTTGGGAAGCTTGGTCTCCCTGCTGAGGTAAGGTCGAACGTCCTACCGAGCCTTACACTCGAACTCTGGCCAAACCCCCTTGCCTGACTCCCCTACTAGACTTGGGAAGCTTGGTCTCCCTGCCGAGGTAAGGTCGAACGACCTGCCGAGCCTTACACTCGAACTCCGGCCAAGCCCTCTTGCTTGACTCACCTACTAGGCTTGGGAAGCTTGGTCTCCCTGCCGAGGTAAGGTCGAACATCCTGCCGAGCCTTACACTCGAACTCCGGCCAAGCCCTCTTGCCTGACCCTACTAGGCTTGGGAAGCTTGGTCTCCCTGCCGAGGTATGGTCGAACGTCCTGCCGAGCCCTACACTCGAACTCCGGCCAAGCCCCCTTGCCTGACTCTCCTACTAGGCTTGGGAAGCTTGGTCTCCCTGCCGAGGTAAGGTCGAACGTCCTGCCGAGCCTTACACTCGAACTCCGGCCAAGCCCCATTGCCGGACTCTCCTACTAAGCTTGGGAAGCTTAGTCTCCCTGCCGAGGTAAGGTCGAACGCCCTGCCGAGCCTAACACTCGAACTCCGGCCAAGCCCCCTTGCCTGACTCTCCTACTAGGCTTGGGAAGCTTGGTCTCCCTGCCGAGGTAAGGTCGAACGTCCTGCCGAGCCTTACACTCGAACTCCGGCCAAGACCCCTTGCCTGACTCACCTACTAGGCTTGGGAAGCTTGGTCTCCCTGCCGAGGTAAGGTCGAACGTCCTGACGAGCCTTACACTCGAACTCCGGCCAAGCCCCCTTGCCTGACCCTAATAGGCTTGGGAAGCTTGGTCTCCCTGCCGAGGTATGGTCGAACGTCCTGCCGAGCCTTACACTCGAACTCCGGCCAAGCCCCCTTGCCTGACTCTCCTACTAGGCTTGGGAAGCTTGGTCTCCCTGCCGAGGTAAGGTCGAACGTCCTGCCGAGCCTTACACTCGAACTCCGGCCAAGCCCCCTTGCCTGACTCTCCTACTAGGCTTGGGAAGCTTGTTCTTCCTGCCGAGGTATGGTCGAACGTCCTGCCGAGCCTTACACTCGAACTCCGGCCAAGCCCCCTTGCCTGACTCTCCTACTAGGCTTGGGAAGCTTGGTCTCCCTGCCGAGGTAAGGTCGAACGTCCTGCCGAGCCTGACACTCGAACTCCGGCCAAGCCCCCTTGCCTGACTCTCCTACTAGGCTTGGGAAGCTTGGTCTCCCTGCCGAGGTAAGGTCGAACGTCCTGCCAAGCCTTTAACTCGAACTCCGGCCAAGCCCCCTTGCCGGACTCTCCTACTAAGCTTGGGAAGCTTAGTCTCCCTGCCGAGGTAAGGTCGAACGTCCCGCCGAGCCTTACACTCGAACTCCGGCCAAAACCCCTTGCCTGACTCTCCTACTAGGCTTGGGAAGCTTGGTCTCCCTGCCGAGGTAAGGTCGAACGTCCTGCCGAGCCTGACACTCGAACTCCGGCCAAGCCCCCTTGCCTGACTCTCCTACTAGGCTTGGGAAGCTTGGTCTCCCTGCCGAGGTAAGGTCGAACGTCCTGCCGAGCCTTACACTCGAACTCCGGCCAAGCCCCCTTGCCTGACTCTCCTACTAAGCTTGGGAAGATTGGTCTCCCTGCCAAGGCAAGGTCGAACATCCTGCCGAGCCTTACACTAGAACCCCGGCCAAGCCCCCTTGCCTGACTCTCCTACGAGGCTTGGGAAGCTTGGTCTCCCTGCCGAGGCAAGGTCGAACGCCCTGCAGAGACTTACACTCGAACTCCGGCCAAGCCCCCTTGCCTGACTCTCCTACTAGGCTTGGGAAGCTTGGTCTCCCTGCCGAGGTGAAGGTCGAACGTCCTGCCGAGCCTTACACTCGAACTCCGGCCAAACCCCCTTGCCCGACTCTCCTACTAGGTATGGGAAGCTTGGTCTTCCTGCCGAGGTAAGGTCGAATGTCCTGGGGAGCCTGACACTCGAACTCCGGCCAAGCCCCCTTGCCGGACTCTCCTGCTAGGCTTGGGAAGCTTGGTCTCCCTGCCGAGGTAAGGTCGAACGTCCTGCCGAGCCTTACACTCGAACTCCGGCCAAGCCCCCTTGCCTGACTCACCTACTAGGCTTGGGAAGCTTGGTCTCCCTGCCGAGGTAAGGTCGAACGTCCTGCCGAGCCTTACACTCGAACTCCGGCCAAGCCCCCTTGCCTGACTCACCTACTAGGCATGGGAAGCTTGGTCTCCCTGCCGAGGTATGGTCGAACGTCCTGCCGAGCCTTACACTCGAACACCGGCCAAGCCCCCTTGCCTGACTCTCCTACTGGGCTTGGGAAGCTTGGTCTCCCTGCCGAGGTAAGGTCGAATGTCCTGCCGAGCCTTACACTCGAACTCCGGCCAAGTCCCCTTGCCCGACTCACCTACCAGGCTTGGGAAGCTTGGTCTCCCTGCCGAGGTATGGTCGAACGTCCTGCCGAGCCTTACACTCGAACTCCGGCCAAGCCCCCTTGCCTGACCCTCCTACTAGGCTTGAGAAGCTTGGTCTCCCTGCCGAGGTAAGGTCGAACCTCCTGCCGAGCCTTACACTCGAACTCCGGCCAAGCCCCCTTGCCTGACTCTCCTACTAGGCTTGGGAAGCTTGGTCTCCCTGCCGAGGTAAGGTCGAACGTCCTGCCGAGCCTTACACTAGAACTCCGGCCAAGCCCCCTTGCCTGACTCTCCTACTAGGCTTGGGAAGCTTGGTCTCCCTGCCGAGGTAAGGTCGAACGCCCTGCAGAGCCTTACACTCGAACTCCGGCCAAGCCCCCTTGCCTGACTCTCCTACTAGGCTTGGGAAGCTTGGTCTCCCTGCCGAGGTAAGGTCGAACGTCCTGCCGAGCCTTACACTCGAACTCCGGCCAAACCCCCTTGCCTGACTCTCCTACTAGGCTTGGGAAGCTTGGTCTCCCTGCCGAGGTATGGTCGAACGTCCTCCCGAGCCTTACACTCAAACTCCGGCCAAGCCCCCTTGCCTGACTCTCCTACTAGGCTTGGGAAGCTTGGTCTTCCTGCCGAGGTAAGGTCGAACGTCCTGGGGAGCCTGACACTCGAACTCCGGCCAAGCCCCCTTGCCGGACTCTCCTACTAGGCTTGGGAAGCTTGGTCTCCCTGCCGAGGTAAGGTCGAACGTCCTGCCGAGCCTTACACTCGAACTCCGGCCAAGCCCCCTTGCCTGACCCTACTAGGCTTGGGAAGCTTGGTCTCCCTGCCGAGGTATGGTCGAACGTCCTGCCGAGCCTTACACTCGAACTCCGGCCGAGCCCCCTTGCCTGACTCTCCTACTAGGCTTGGGAAGCTTAGTCTTCCTGCCGACGTAAGGTCGAATGTCCTGCCGAGCCTGACACTCGGACTCCGGCCAAGCCCCCTTGCCTGACTCTCCTACTAGGCTTGGGAAGATTGGTCTCCCTGCCGAGGTAAGGTCGAACGCCCTGCCGAGCCTTACACTCGAACTCCGGCCAAGCCCCCTTGCCTGACTCTCCTACTAAGCTTGGGAAGATTGGTCTCCCGGCCGAGGCAAGGTCGAACATCCTGCCAAGCCTTACACTCGAACTCCGGCCAAGCCCCCTTGCCTGACTCTCCTACCAGGCTTGGGAAGCTTGGTCTCCCTGCCGAGGTAAGGTCGAACGTCCTGCCGAGCCTTACACTCGAACTCCGGCCAAGCCCCATTGCCTGACTCTACTACTAGGCTTGGGAAGATTGGTCTCCCTGCCGAGGCAAGGTCGAACGTCCTGCCGAGCCTTACACTCGAACTCCGGCCAAGCCCCCTTGCCTGACTCTCCTACTAGGCATGGGAAGCTTGGTCTCCCTGCCGAGGTATGGTCGAACGTCCTGCCGAGCCTTACACTCGAACTCCGGCCAAGCCCCCTTGCCTGACTCTCCTACTAGGCTTGGGAAGCTTGGTCTCCCTGCCGAGGTAAGGTCGAATGTCCTGCCTAGCCTTACACTCGAACTCCGGCCAAGTCCCCTTGCCCGACTCACCTACTAGGCTTGGGAAGCTTGGTCTCCCTGCCGAGGTATGGTCGAACGTCCTGCCGAGCCTTACACTCGAACTCCGGGCAAGCCCCCTTGCCTGACTCTCCTACTAGGCTTGAGAAGCTTGGTCTCCCTGCCGAGGTAAGGTCGAACCTCCTGCCGAGCCTTACACTCGAACTCCGGCCAAGCCCCCTTGCCTGACTCTCCTACTAGGCTTGGGAAGATTGGTCTCCCTGCCGAGGCAAGGTCGAACGTCCTGCCGAGCCTTACACTAGAAATCCGGCCAAGCCCCCTTGCCTGACTCTCCTACTAGGCTTGGGAAGCTTGGTCTCCCTGCCGAGGTAAGGTCGAACGTCCTGCCGAGCCTTACACTAGAACTCCGGCCAAGCCCCCTTGCCTGACTCTCCTACTAGGCTTGGGAAGCTTGGTCTCCCTGCCGAGGTAAGGTCGAACGCCCTGCAGAGCCTTACACTCGAACTCCGGCCAAGCCCCCTGGCCTGACTCTACTACTAGGCTTGGGAAGCTTGGTCTCCCTGCCGAGGTAAGGTCGAACGTCCTGGGGAGCCTGACACTCGAACTCCGGCCAAGCCCCCTTGCCGGACTCTCCTACTAGGCTTGGGAAGCTTGGTCTCCCTGCCGAGGTAAGGTCGAACGTCCTGCCGAGCCTTACACTCGAACTCCGGCCAAGCCCCCTTGCCTGACCCTACTAGGCTTGGGAAGCTTGGTCTCCCTGCCGAGGTAAGGTCGAACGTCCTGCCGAGCCTTACACTCGAACTCCGGCCAAGCCCCCTTGCCTGACTCTCCTACTAGGCTTGGGAAGCTTAGTCTTCCTGCCGACGCAAGGTCGAATGTCCTGCCGAGCCTGACACTCGGACTCCGGCCAAGCCCCCTTGCCTGACTCTCCTACTAGGCTTGGGAAGATTGGTCTCCCTGCCGAGGTAAGGTCGAACGTCCTGCCGAGCCTTACACTCGAACGCCGGCCAAGCCCCCTTGCCTGACTCTCCTACTAAGCTTGGGAAGATTGGTCTCCCGGCCGAGGCAAGGTCGAACATCCTGCCAAGTCTTACACTCGAACTCCGGCCAAGCCCCCTTGCCTGACTCTCCTACCAGGCTTGGGAAGCTTGGTCTCCCTGCCGAGGTAAGGTCGAACGTCCTGCCGAGCCTTACACTCGAACTCCGGCCAAGCCCCATTGCCTGACTCTACTACTAGGCTTGGGAAGATTGGTCTCCCTGCCGAGGCAAGGTCGAACGTCCTGCCGAGCCTTACACTCGAACTCCGGCCAAGCCCCCTTGCCTGACTCTCCTACTAGGCATGGGAAGCTTGGTCTCCCTGCCGAGGTATGGTCGAACGTCCTGCCGAGCCTTACACTCGAACTCCGGCCAAGCCCCCTTGCCTGACTCTCCTACTAGGCTTGGGAAGCTTGGTCTCCCTGCCGAGGTAAGGTCGAATGTCCTGCCGAGCCTTACACTCGAACTCCGGCCAAGTCCCCTCGCCCGACTCACCTACTAGGCTTGGGAAGCTTGGTCTCCCTGCCGAGGTATGGTCGAACGTCCTGCCGAGCCTTACACTCGAACTCCGGCCAAGCCCCCTTGCCTGACTCTCCTACTAGGCTTGAGAAGCTTGGTCTCCCTGCCGAGGTAAGGTCGAACCTCCTGCCGAGCCTGACACTCAAACTCCGGCCAAGCCCCCTTGCCGGACTCTCCTACTAGG
This sequence comes from Vidua macroura, assembly GCF_024509145.1. Lineage (NCBI taxonomy): Eukaryota > Metazoa > Chordata > Aves > Passeriformes > Viduidae > Vidua > Vidua macroura. The sequence goes on along the minus strand of NW_026530535.1, from coordinate 5,901,113 downwards.
CTTGGGAAGCTTGGTCTCCCTGCCGAGGTAAGGTCGAACGTCCTGCCGAGCCTTACACTCGAACTCCGGCCAAGCCCCCTTGCCTGACCCTACTAGGCTTGGGAAGCTTGGTCTCCCTGCCGAGGTAAGGTCGAACGTCCTGCCGAGCCTTACACTCGAACTCCGGCCAAGCCCCCTTGCCTGACTCTCCTACTAGGCTTGGGAAGCTTAGTCTTCCTGCCGACGCAAGGTCGAATGTCCTGCCGAGCCTGACACTCGGACTCCGGCCAAGCCCCCTTGCCTGACTCTCCTACTAGGCTTGGGAAGATTGGTCTCCCTGCCGAGGTAAGGTCGAACGTCCTGCCGAGCCTTACACTCGAACTCCGGCCAAGCCCCCTTGCCTGACTCTCCTACTAAGCTTGGGAAGATTGGTCTCCCGGCCGAGGCAAGGTCGAACATCCTGCCAAGCCTTACACTCGAACTCCGGCCAAGCCCCCTTGCCTGACTCTCCTACCAGGCTTGGGAAGCTTGGTCTCCCTGCCGAGGTAAGGTCGAACGTCCTGCCGAGCCTTACACTCGAACTCCGGCCAAGCCCCATTGCCTGACTCTACTACTAGGCTTGGGAAGATTGGTCTCCCTGCCGAGGCAAGGTCGAACGTCCTGCCGAGCCTTACACTCGAACTCCGGCCAAGCCCCCTTGCCTGACTCTCCTACTAGGCATGGGAAGCTTGGTCTCCCTGCCGAGGTATGGTCGAACGTCCTGCCGAGCCTTACACTCGAACTCCGGCCAAGCCCCCTTGCCTGACTCTCCTACTAGGCTTGGGAAGCTTGGTCTCCCTGCCGAGGTAAGGTCGAATGTCCTGCCGAGCCTTACACTCGAACTCCGGCCAAGTCCCCTTGCCCGACTCACCTACTAGGCTTGGGAAGCTTGGTCTCCCTGCCGAGGTATGGTCGAACGTCCTGCCGAGCCTTACACTCGAACTCCGGCCAAGCCCCCTTGCCTGACTCTCCTACTAGGCTTGAGAAGCTTGGTCTCCCTGCCGAGGTAAGGTCGAACCTCCTGCCGAGCCTTACACTCGAACTCCGGCCAAGCCCCCTTGCCTGACTCTCCTACTAGGCTTGGGAAGATTGGTCTCCCTGCCGAGGTAAGGTCGAACGTCCTGCCGAGCCTTACACTAGAACTCCGGCCAAGCCCCCTTGCCTGACTCTCCTACTAGGCTTGGGAAGCTTGGTCTCCCTGCCGAGGTAAGGTCGAACGCCCTGCAGAGCCTTACACTCGAACTCCGGCCAAGCCCCCTGGCCTGACTCTACTACTAGGCTTGGGAAGCTTGGTCTCCCTGCCGAGGTAAGGTCGAACGTCCTGCCGAGCCTTACACTCGAACTCCGGCCAAACCCCCTTGCCTGACTCTCCTACTAGGCTTGGGAAGCTTGGTCTCCCTGCCGAGGTATGGTCGAACGTCCTCCCGAGCCTTACACTCAAACTCCGGCCAAGCCCCCTTGCCTGACTCTCCTACTAGGCTTGGGAATCTTGGTCTTCCTGCCGAGGTAAGGTCGAACGTCCTGGGGAGTCTGACACTCGAACTCCGGCCAAGCCCCCTTGCCGGACTCTCCTACTAGGCTTGGGAAGCTTGGTCTCCCTGCCGAGGTAAGGTCGAACGTCCTGCCGAGCCTTACACTCGAACTCCGGCCAAGCCCCCTTGCCTGACTCTCCTACTAGGCTTGAGAAGCTTGGTCTCCCTGCCGAGGTAAGGTCGAACCTCCTGCCGAGCCTTACACTCGAACTCCGGCCAAGCCCCCTTGCCTGACTCTCCTACTAGGCTTGGGAAGATTGGTCCCCCTGCCGAGGCAAGGTCGAACGTCCTGCCGAGCCTTACACTAGAACTCCGGCCAAGCCCCCTTGCCTGACTCTCCTACTAGGCTTGGGAAGCTTGGTCTCCCTGCCGAGGTAAGGTCGAACGTCCTGCCGAGCCTTACACTAGAACTCCGGCCAAGCCCCCTTGCCTGACTCTCCTACTAGGCTTGGGAAGCTTGGTCTCCCTGCCGAGGTAAGGTCGAACGCCCTGCAGAGCCTTACACTCGAACTCCGGCCAAGCCCCCTGGCCTGACTCTACTACTAGGCTTGGGAAGCTTGGTCTCCCTGCCGAGGTAAGGTCGAACGTCCTGCCGAGCCTTACACTCGAACTCCGGCCAAACCCCCTTGCCTGACTCTCCTACTAGGCTTGGGAAGCTTGGTCTCCCTGCCGAGGTATGGTCGAACGTCCTCCCGAGCCTTACACTCAAACTCCGGCCAAGCCCCCTTGCCTGACTCTCCTACTAGGCTTGGGAATCTTGGTCTTCCTGCCGAGGTAAGGTCGAACGTCCTGGGGAGTCTGACACTCGAACTCCGGCCAAGCCCCCTTGCCGGACTCTCCTACTAGGCTTGGGAAGCTTGGTCTCCCTGCCGAGGTAAGGTCGAACGTCCTGCCGAGCCTTACACTCAAACTCCGGCCAAGCCCCCTTGCCTGACCCTACTAGGCTTGGGAAGCTTGGTCTCCCTGCCGAGGTATGGTCGAACGTCCTGCCGAGCCTTACACTCGAACTCCGGCCAAGCCCCCTTGCCTGACTCTCCTACTAGGCTTGGGAAGCTTGGTCTTCCTGCCGACGTAAGGTCGAATGTCCTGCCGAGCCTGACACTCGAACTCCGGCCAAGCTCCCATGCCTGACTCTCCTACTAGGCTTGGGAAGATTGGTCTCCCTGCCGAGGTAAGGTCGAACGTCCTGCCGAGCCTGACACTCGAACTCCGGCCAAGCCCCCTTGCCCGACTCTCCTACTAGGCTTGGGAAGCTTGGTCTTCCTGCCGACGTAAGGTCGAACGTCCTGCCGAGCCTTACACTCGAACTCCGGCCAAGCCCCCTTGCCTGACTCTCCTACTAGGCTTGGGAAGCTTGGTCTCCCTGCCAAGGTAAAGTCGAACGTCCTGCCGAGCCTTACACTCGAACTCCGGCCAAGCCCCCTTGCCTGACTCTCCTACTAGACTTGGGAAGATTGGTCTCCCTGCCGAGGGAAGGTCGAACGTCCGGCCGAGCCTTACACTCGAACTCCGGCCAAGCCCCCTTGCCTGACTCTCCTACTAGGCTTGGGAAGCTTGGTCTCCCTGCCGAGGTAAGGTCGAATGTCCTGCCGAGCCTTACACTCAAACTCCGGCCAAGCCCCCTTGCCGGACTCTCCTACTAGGCTGGGGAAGCTTGGTCTCCCTGCCGAGGTAAGGTCGAACGTCCTGCCGAGCCTTACACTCGAACTCTGACCAAACCCCCTTGCCTGACTCCCCTACTAGACTTGGGAAGCTTGGTCTCCCTGCCGAGGTAAGGTCGAACGACCTGCCGAGCCTTACACTCGAACTCCGGCCAAGCCCTCTTGCTTGACTCACCTACTAGGCTTGGGAAGCTTGGTCTCCCTGCCGAGGTAAGGTCGAACATCCTGCCGAGCCTTACACTCGAACTCCGGCCAAGCCCCCTTGCCTGACCCTACTAGGCTTGGGAAGCTTGGTCTCCCTGCCGAGGTATGGTCGAACGTCCTGCCGAGCCTTACACTCGAACTCCGGCCAAGCCCCCTTGCCTGACTCTCCTACTAGGCTTGGGAAGCTTGGTCTCCCGGCCGAGGTAAGGTCGAACGTCCTGCCGAGCCTTACACTCGAACTCCGGCCAAGCCCCCTTGCCGGACTCTCCTACTAAGCTTGGGAAGCTTGGTCTCCCTGCCGAGGTAAGGTCGAACGTCCTGCCGAGCCTAACACGCGAACTCCGGCCAAGCCCCCTTGCCTGACTCTCCTACTAGGCTTGGGAAGCTTCGTCTCCCTGCCGAGGTAAGGTAGAACGCCCTGCAGAGCCTTACACTCGAACTCCGGCCAAGCCCCCTGGCCTGACTCTACTACTAGGCTTGGGAAGCTTGGTCTCCCTGCCGAGGTAAGGTCGAACGTCCTGCCGAGCCTTACACTCGAACTCCGGCCAAACCCCCTTGCCTGACTCTCCTACTAGGCTTGGGAAGCTTGGTCTCCCTGCCGAGGTATGGTCGAACGTCCTCCCGAGCCTTACACTCAAACTCCGGCCAAGCCCCCTTGCCTGACTCTCCTACTAGGCTTGGGAATCTTGGTCTTCCTGCCGAGGTAAGGTCGAACGTCCTGGGGAGTCTGACACTCGAACTCCGGCCAAGCCCCCTTGCCGGACTCTCCTACTAGGCTTGGGAAGCTTGGTCTCCCTGCCGAGGTAAGGTCGAACGTCCTGCCGAGCCTTACACTCGAACTCCGGCCAAGCCCCCTTGCCTGACTCTCCTACTAGGCTTGAGAAGCTTGGTCTCCCTGCCGAGGTAAGGTCGAACCTCCTGCCGAGCCTTACACTCGAACTCCGGCCAAGCCCCCTTGCCTGACTCTCCTACTAGGCTTGGGAAGATTGGTCCCCCTGCCGAGGCAAGGTCGAACGTCCTGCCGAGCCTTACACTAGAACTCCGGCCAAGCCCCCTTGCCTGACTCTCCTACTAGGCTTGGGAAGCTTGGTCTCCCTGCCGAGGTAAGGTCGAACGTCCTGCCGAGCCTTACACTAGAACTCCGGCCAAGCCCCCTTGCCTGACTCTCCTACTAGGCTTGGGAAGCTTGGTCTCCCTGCCGAGGTAAGGTCGAACGCCCTGCAGAGCCTTACACTCGAACTCCGGCCAAGCCCCCTGGCCTGACTCTACTACTAGGCTTGGGAAGATTGGTCTCCCTGCCGAGGTAAGGTCGAACGTCCTGCCGAGCCTTACACTCGAACTCCGGCCAAACCCCCTTGCCTGACTCTCCTACTAGGCTTGGGAAGCTTGGTCTCCCTGCCGAGGTATGGTCGAACGTCCTCCCGAGCCTTACACTCAAACTCCGGCCAAGCCCCCTTGCCTGACTCTCCTACTAGGCTTGGGAATCTTGGTCTTCCTGCCGAGGTAAGGTCAAACGTCCTGGGGAGTCTGACACTCGAACTCCGGCCAAGCCCCCTTGCCGGACTCTCCTACTAGGCTTGGGAAGCTTGGTCTCCCTGCCGAGGTAAGGTCGAACGTCCTGCCGAGCCTTACACTCGAACTCCGGCCAAGCCCCCTTGCCTGACCCTACTAGGCTTGGGAAGCTTGGTCTCCCTGCCGAGGTATGGTCGAACGTCCTGCCGAGCCTTACACTCGAACTCCGGACAAGCCCCCTTGCCTGACTCTCCTACTAGGCTTGGGAAGCTTGGTCTTCCTGCCGACGTAAGGTCGAATGTCCTGCCGAGCCTGACACTCGAACTCCGGCCAAGCCCCCATGCCTGACTCTCCTACTAGGCTTGGGAAGATTGGTCTCCCTGCCGAGGTAAGGTCGAACGTCCTGCCGAGCCTTAAACTCAAACTCCGGCCAAGCCCCCTTGCCCGACTCTCCTACTAGGCTTGGGAAGCTTGGTCTTCCTGCCGAGGTAAGGTCGAACGTCCTGCCGAGCCTGACACTCGAACTCCGGCCAAGCCCCCTTGCCCGAATCTCCTACTAGGCTTGGGAAGCTTGGTCTCCCTGCCGAGGGAAGGTCGAACGTCCTGCCGAGCCTTACACTCGAACTCCGGCCAAGCCCCCTTGCCTGACTCTCCTACTAGGCTTGGGAAGCTTGGTCTCCCTGCCAAGGTAAAGTCGAACGTCCTGCCGAGCCTTACACTCGAACTCCGGCCAAGCCCCCTTGCCTGACTCTCCTACTAGACTTGGGAAGATTGGTCTCCCTGCCGAGGGAAGGTCGAACGTCCGGCCGAGCCTTACACTCGAACTCCGGCCAAGCCCCCTTGCCTGACTCTCCTACTAGGCTTGGGAAGCTTGGTCTCCCTGCCGAGGTAAGGTCGAATGTCCTGCCGAGCCTTACACTCAAACTCCGGCCAAGCCCCCTTGCCGGACTCTCCTACTAGGCTGGGGAAGCTTGGTCTCCCTGCCGAGGTAAGGTCGAACGTCCTGCCGAGCCTTACACTCGAACTCTGACCAAACCCCCTTGCCTGACTCCCCTACTAGACTTGGGAAGCTTGGTCTCCCTGCCGAGGTAAGGTCGAACGACCTGCCGAGCCTTACACTCGAACTCCGGCCAAGCCCTCTTGCTTGACTCACCTACTAGGCTTGGGAAGCTTGGTCTCCCTGCCGAGGTAAGGTCGAACATCCTGCCGAGCCTTACACTCGAACTCCGGCCAAGCCCCCTTGCCTGACTCTCCTACTCGGCTTGGGAAGCTTGGTCTCCCTGCTGAGGTATGGTCGAACGTCCTGCCGAGCCTTACACTCGAACTCCGGCCAAGCCCCCTTGCCTGACTCTCCTACTAGGCTTGGGAAGCTTGGTCTCCCGGCCGAGGTAAGGTCGAACGTCCTGCCGAGCCTTACACTCGAACTCCGGCCAAGCCCCCTTGCCGGACTCTCCTACTAAGCTTGGGAAGCTTGGTCTCCCTGCCGAGGTAAGGTCGAACGTCCTGCCGAGCCTAACACTCGAACTCCGGCCAAGCCCCCTTGCCTGACTCTCCTACTAGGCTTGGGAAGCTTCGTCTCCCTGCCGAGGTAAGGTAGAATGTCCTGCCGAGCCTAACACTCGAACTCCGGCCAAGCCCCCTTGCCTGACTCTCCTACTAGGCTTGGGAAGCTTGGTCTCCCTGCCGAGGTAAGGTCGAACGTCCTGCCGAGCCTTACACTCGAACTCCGGCCAAGCCCCATTGCCTGACTCTACTACTAGGCTTGGGAAGATTGGTCTCCCTGCCGAGGCAAGGTCGAACGTCCTGCCGAGCCTTACACTCGAACTCCGGCCAAGCCCCCTTGCCTGACTCTCCTACTAGGCTTGGGAAGCTTGGTCTCCCTGCCGAGGTAAGGTCGAACGCCCTGCAGAGCCTTACACTCGAACTCCGGCCAAATCCCCTTGCCTGACTCTCCTACTAGGCTTGGGAAGCTTGGTCTCCCTGCCGAGGTAAGGTCGAACGTCCTGCCGAGCCTTACACTCGAACTCCGGCCAAACCCCCTTGCCTGACTCTCCTACTAGGCTTGGGAAGCTTGGTCTCCCTGCCGAGGTATGGTCGATCGTCCTGCCGAGCCTTACACTCGAACTCCGGCCAAGCCCCCTTGCCTGACTCTCCTACTAGGCTTGGGAAGCTTGGTCTCCCTGCCGAGGTAAGGTCGAACGTCCTGCCGAGCCTGACACTCGAACTCCGGCCAAGCCCCCTTGCCTGACTCTCCTACTAGGCTTGGGAAGCTTGGTCTCCCTGCCGAGGTAAGGTCGAACGTCCTGCCGAGCCTTACACTCGAACTCCGGCCAAGCCCCCTTGCCTGACTATCCTACTAAGCTTGGGAAGATTGGTCTCCCTGTCAAGGCAAGGTCGAACATCCTGCCGAGCCTTACACTAGAACCCCGGCCAAGCCCCCTTGCCTGACTCTCCTACGGGGCTTGGGAAGCTTGGTCTCCCTGCCGAGGTAAGGTCGAACGCCCTGCAGAGCCTTACACTCGAACTCCGGCCAAGCCCCCTTGCCTGACTCTCCTACTAGGCTTGGGAAGCTTGGTCTCCCTGCCGAGGTGAAGGTCGAACGTCCTGCCGAGCCTTACACTCAAACTCCGGCCAAGCCCCCTTGCCTGACTCTCCTACTAGGCTTGGGAAGCTTGGTCTTCCTGCCGAGGTAAGGTCGAATGTCCTGGGGAGCCTGACACTCGAACTCCGGCCAAGCCCCCTTGCCGGACTCTCCTACTAGGCTTGGGAAGCTTGGTCTCCCTGCCGAGGTAAGGTCGAACGTCCTGGGGAGCCTTACACTCGAACTCCGGCCAAGCCCCCTTGCCTGACTCACCTACTAGGCTTGGGAAGCTTGGTCTTCCTGCCGAGGTAAGGTCGAACGTCCTGCCGAGCCTTACGCTCGAACTCCGGCCAAGGCCCGTTGCCTGACTCTCCTACTAGGTTTGGGAAGCTTGGTCTCCCTGCCGAGGCATGGTCGAACGTCCTGCCGAGCCTTACACTCGAACTCCGGCCAAGCCCCCTTGCCTGACTCTCCTACTAGGCTTGGAAAGCTTGGTCTCCCTGCCGAGGTAAGGTCGAACATCCTGCCGAGCCTTACACTCGAACTCCGGCCAAGCCCCCTTGCCTGACTCTCCTACTAGGATTGGGAAGCTTGGTCTCCTTCCCGAGGTAAGGTCGGACATACTGCCGAGCCTTACACTCGAACTCCAGCCAAGCCCCCGTGCCTGACTCTCCTACTAGGCTTGAAAAGCTTGGTCTCCCTGCCGAGGTAAGGTCGAACGTCCTGCCGAGCCTTACACTCGAACTCCGGCCAAGCCCCTTTGCCTGACTCTCCTACTAGGCTTGGGAAGCTTGGTCTCCCTGCCGAGGAAAGGTCGAACGTCCTGCCGAGCCTTACACTCGAACTCCGGCCAAGCCCCCTTGCCTGACTCTCCTACTAGGTTTGGGAAGCTTGGTCTCCCTGCCGAGGTAAGGTCGAACGTCCTGCCGAGCCTTACACTCGAACTCCGCCCAAGCCCCCTTGCCTGACCCTACTAGGCTTGGGAAGCTTGGTCTCCCTGCCGAGGTAAGGTCGAACGTCCTGCCGAGCCTTACACTCGAACTCCGGCCAAGCCCGCTTGCCTGACTCTCCTACTAGGCTTGAGAAACTTGGTCTCCCTGCCGAGGTAAGGTCGAACGTCCTGCCGAGCCTTACACTCGAACTCCGGCCAAGCCCCCTTGCCTGACCCTACTAGGCTTGGGAAGCTTGGTCTCCCTGCCGAGGTAAGGTCGAACGTCCTGCCGAACCTTACACTCGAACTCCGGCCAAGCCCCTTTGCCTGACTCTCCTACTAGGCTTGAGAAGCTTGGTCTCCCTGCCGAGGTAAGGTCGAACGTCCTGCCGAGCCTTGCGCTCGAACTCCAGCCAAGTCCCCTTGCCTGACCCTACTAGGCTTGGGAAGCTTGGTCTCCCTGCCGAGGTAAGGTCGAACGTCCTGCCGAGCCTTACACTCGAACTCCGGCCAAGTCCCATTGCCTGACCCTACTAGGCTTGGAAAGCTTGGTCTCCCTGCCGAGGTAAGGTCGAACATCCTGCCGAGCCTTACACTCGAACTCCGGCCAAGCCCCCTTGCCTGACTCTCCTTCTAGGTTTGGGAAGCTTGGTCTGCCTGCCGAGGTATGGTCGAACGTCCTGCCGAGCCTTACACTCGAACTCCGGCCAAGCCCCCTTGCCTGACTCTCCTACTAGGCTTGGGAAGCTTGGTCTCCCTGCCGAGGTAAGGTCGAACGTCCTGCCGAGCCTTACACTCGAACTCCGGCCAAGCCCCCTTGCCTGACCCTACTAGGCTTGGGAAGCTTGGTCTCCCTGCCGAGGTAAGGTCGAACGTCCTGCCGAGCCTTACACTCGAACTCTGGCCAAGCCCCGTTGCCTGACCCTATTCGGCTTGGCAAGCTGGGTCTCCCTGCCGAGGTAAGGTCGAACGTCCTGCCGAGCCGTCCGCTCGAACTCTGGCCAAGCCCCCTTGCCTGACCCTACTAGGCTTGGGAAGCTTGGTCTCCCTGCCGAGGTAAGGTCGAACGTCCTGCCGAGCCTTACACTCGAACTCCGGCCAAGCCCCCTTGCCTGACTCTCCTACTAGGCTTGGGAAGCTTGGTCTCCCTGCCGAGGTAAGGTCGAACGTCCTGCCGAGCCTTACACTCGAACTCCGGCCAAGCCCCCTTGCCTGACCCTACTAGGCTTGGGAAGCTTGGTCTCCCTGCTGAGGTAAAGTCGAACATCCTGCCGAGCCTTACGCTCGAACTCCGGCCAAGCCCCTTTGCCTGACTCTCCTACTAGGATTGGGAAGCTTGGTCTTCTTCCCGAGGTAAGGCCGAACATCCGGCCGAGCCTTACACTCGAACTCCAGCCAAGCCCCCGTGCATGACTCTCCTACTAGGCTTGAAAAGCTTGGTCTCCCTGCCGAGGTAAGGTCGAACGTCCTGCCGAGCCTTACACTCGAACTCCGGCCAAGCCCCCTTGCCTGACCCTACTAGGCTTGGGAAGCTTGGTCTCCCTGCCGAGGTAAGGTCGAACGTCCTGCCGAGCCTTACACTCGAACTCTGGCCAAGCCCCGTTGCCTGACCCTATTCGGCTTGGCAAGCTGGGTCTCCCTGCCGAGGTAAGGTCGAACGTCCTGCCGAGCCGTCCGCTCGAACTCTGGCCAAGCCCCCTTGCCTGACCCTACTAGGCTTGGGAAGCTTGGTCTCCCTGCCGAGGTAAGGTCGAACGTCCTGCCGAGCCTTACACTCGAACTCCGGCCAAGCCCCCTTGCCTGACTCTCCTACTAGGCTTGGAAAGCTTGGTCTCCCTGCCGAGGTAAGGTCGAACGTCCTGCCGAGCCTTACACTCGAACTCCGGCCAAGCCCCCTTGCCTGACCCTACTAGGCTTGGGAAGCTTGGTCTCCCTGCTGAGGTAAGGTCGAACATCCTGCCGAGCCTTACGCTCGAACTCCGGCCAAGCCCCTTTGCCTGACTCTCCTACTAGGATTGGGAAGCTTGGTCTTCTTCCCGAGGTAAGGCCGAACATCCGGCCGAGCCTTACACTCGAACTCCAGCCAAGCCCCCGTGCATGACTCTCCTACTAGGCTTGAAAAGCTTGGTCTCCCTGCCGAGGTAAGGTCGAACGTCCTGCCGAGCCTTACACTCGAACTCCGGCCAAGGCCCCTTGCCTGAGCCTACTAGGCTTGGGAAGCTTGGTCTCCCTGCCGAGGTAAGGTCGAACGTCCTGCCGAGCCTTCCGCTCGAACTCTGGCCAAGCCCCCTTGCCTGACTCTCCTACTAGGCTTGGAAAGCTTGGTCTCCCTGCCGAGGTAAGGTCGAACATCCTGCCGAGCCTTACACTCGAACTCCGGCCAAGCCCCCTTGCTGACTTTCCTACTAGGATTGGGAAGCTTCGTCTCCTTCCCGAGGTAAGGTCGGACATCCTGCCGAGCCTTACACTCGAACTCCAGCCAAGCCCCCGTGCCTGACTCTCCTACTAGGCTTGAAAAGCTTGGTCTCCCTGCCGAGGTAAGGTCGAACGTCCTGCCGAGCCTTACACTCGAACTCCGGCCAAGCCCCTTTGCCTGACTCTCCTACTAGGCTTGGGAAGCTTGGTCTCCCTGCCGAGGTAAGGTTGAACGTCCTGCCGAGCCTTACACTCGAACTCCGGCCAAGCCCCCTTGCCTGACTCTCCTACTAGGTTTGGGAATCTTGGTCTCCCTGCCGAGGTAAGGTCGAACGTCCTGCCGAGCCTTGCGCTCGAACTCCGGCCAAGTCCCCTTGCCTGACCCTACTAGGCTTGGGAAGCTTGGTCTCCCTGCCGAGGTAAGGTCGAACGTCCTGCCGAGCCTTACACTCGAACTCCGGCCAAGTCCCATTGCCTGACCCTACTAGGCTTGGAAAGCTTGGTCTCCCTGCTGAGGTAAGGTCGAACATCCTGCCGAGCCTTACGCTCGAACTCCGGCCAAGCCCCCTTGCCTGACTCTCCTACTAGGATTGGGAAGCTTGGTCTTCCTGCCGAGGTATGGTCGAACGTACTGCCGAGCCTTACACTCGAACTCCGGCCAAGCCCCCTTGCCTGACTCTCCTACTAGGCTTGGGAAGCTTGGTCTCCCTGCCGAGGTAAGGTCGAACGTCCTGCCGAGCCTTACACTCGAACTCTGGCCAAGCCCCCTTGCCTGACCCTACTAGGCTTGGGAAGCTTGGTCTCCCTGCCGAGGTATGGTCGAACGTCCTGCCGAGCCTTCCGCTCGAACTCTGGCCAAGCCCCCTTGCCTGACCCTACTCGGCTAGGGAAGCTTGGTCTCCCTGCTGAGGTAAGGTTGAATGTCCTGCCGAGCCTTACACTCGAACTCCGGCCAAGCCCCCTTGCCTGACTCTCCTACTAGGTTTGGGAAGCTTGGTCGCCCTGCCGAGGTAAGGTCGAACGTCCTGCCGAGCCTTACACTCGAAATCCGGCCAAGCCCCCTTGCCTGACCCTACTAGGCTTGGGAAGCTTGGTCTCCCTGCTGAGGTAAGGTCGAACATCCTGCCGAGCCTTACGCTCGAACTCCGGCCAAACCCCCTTGCCTGACTCTCCTACTAGGCTTGGGAAACTTGGTCTCCCTGCCGAGGAAAGGTCGAACGTCCTGCCGAGCCTTACACTCGAACTCCGGCCAAGCCCCCTTGCCTGACTCTCCTACTAGGTTTGGGAAGCCTGGTCTCCCTGCCGAGGTAAGGTCGAACGTCATGCCGAGCCTTACACTCGAACTCCGGCCAAGCCCCCTTGCCTGACCCTACTCGGCTTGGGAAGCTTGGTCTCCCTGCCGAGGTAAGGTCGAACGTCCTGCCGAGCCTTACACTCGAACTCCGGCCAAGCTCCCTTGCATGACTCTCCTACTAGGCTTGGAAAGCTTGGTCTCCCTGCCAAGGTAAGGTCGAACGTCCTGCCGAGCCTTACACTCGAACTCCGGCCAAGCCCCCTTGCCTGACTCTCCTACTAGGCTTGGGAAGCTTGGTCTCCCTGCCGAGGTAAGGTCGAACGTCCTGCCGAGCCTTACACTCGAACTCCAGCCAAGCCCCCTTGCCTGACCCTACTAGGCTTGGGAAGCTTGGTCTCCCTGCCGAGGTAAGGTCGAACGTCCTGCCGAGCCTTACACTCGAACTGCGGCCAAGCCCCGTTGCTTGACCCTACTCGGCTTGGCAAGCTTGGTCGCCCTGACGAGGTAAGGTCGAACGTCCTGCCGAGCCTTACGCTCGAACTCTGGCCAAGCCCCCTTGCCTGACCCTACTAGGCTTGGGAAGCTTGGTCTCCCGGCCGAGGTAAGGTCAAACGTCCTGCAGAGCCTTACACTCGAACTCCGGCCAAGCCCCCTTGCCTGACTCTCCTACTAGGCTTGGGAAGCTTGGTCTCCCTGCCGAGGTAAGGTCGAACGTCCTGCCGAGCCTTACACTCGAACTCCGGCCAAGCCCCCTTGCCTGACTCTCCTACTAGGCTTGGGAAGCTTGGTCTCCCTGCCGAGGTAAGGTCGAACGTCCTGCCGAGCCTTACACTCGACCTCCGGCCAAGCCCCCTTGCCTGACCCTACTAGGCTTGGGAAGCTTGGTCTCCCTGCCGAGGTAAGGTCGAACATCCTGCCGAGACTTACACTCGAACTCCGGCCACGCCCCGTTGCCTGACCCTACTCGGCTTGGCAAGCTGGGTCTCCCTGCCGAGGTAAGGTCGAACGTCCTGCCGAGCCTTACACTCGAACTCTGGCCAAGCCCCCTTGCCTGACCCTACTAGGCTTGGGAAGCTTGGTCTCCCTGCCGAGGTAAGGTCGAACGTCCTGCCGAGCCTTACACTCGAACTCCGGCCAAGCCCCCTTGCCTGACTCTCCTACTAGGCTTGGGAAGCTTGGTCTCCCAGCCGAGGTAAGGTCGAACGTCCTGCCGAGCCTTACACTCGAACTCCGGCCAAGCCCCCTTGCCTGACCCTACTAGGCTTGGGAAGCTTGGTCTCCCTGCTGAGGTAAGGTCGAACATCCTGCCGAGCCTTACGCTCGAACTCCGGCCAAGCCCCCTTGCCTGACTCTCCTACTAGGATTGGGAAGCTTGGTCTTCTTCCCGGGGTAAGGTCGAACGTCCTGCTGAGCCTTACACTCGAACTCCAGCCAAGCCCCCGTGCCTGACTCTCCTACTAGGCTTGAAAAGCTTGGTCTCCCTGCCGAGGTAAGGTCGAACGTCCTGCCGAGCCTTACACTCGAACTCCGGCCAAGCCCCCTTGCCTGACTCTCCTACTAGGTTTGGGAAGCTTGGTCTCCCTGCCGAGGTAAGGTCGAACATCCCGCCGAGCCTTACGCTCGAACTCCGGCCAAGCCCCCTTGCCTGACTCTCCTACTAGGATTGGGAAGCTTGGTCTTCCTGCCGAGGTATGGTCGAACGTACTGCCGAGCCTTACACTCGAACTCCGGCCAAGCCCCCTTGCCTGACTCTCCTACTAGGCTTGGGAAGCTTGGTCTCCCTGCCGAGGTAAGGTCGAACGTCCTGCCGAGCCTTACACTCGAACTCCGGCCAAGCCCCCTTGCCTGACCCTACTAGGCTTGGGAAGCTTGGTCTCCCTGCCGAGGTATGGTGGAACGTCCTGCCGAGCCTTCCGCTCGAACTCTGGCCAAGCCCCCTTGCCTGACCCTACTAGGCTAGGGAAGCTTGGTCTCCCTGCTGAGGTAAGGTTGAACGTCCTGCCGAGCCTTACACTCGAACTCCGGCCAAGCCCCCTTGCCTGACTCTCCTACTAGGTTTGGGAAGCTTGGTCGCCCTGCCGAGGTAAGGTCGAACGTCCTGCCGAGCCTTACACTCGAAATCCGGCCAAGCCCCCTTGCCTGACCCTACTAGGCTTGGGAAGCTTGGTCTCCCTGCTGAGGTAAGGTCGAACATCCTGCTGAGCCTTACGCTCGAACTGCGGCCAAGCCCCCTTGCCTGACTCTCCTACTAGGTTTGGGAAGCCTGGTCTCCCTGCCGAGGTAAGGTCGAACGTCCTGCCGAGCCTTACACTCGAACTCCGGCCAAGCCCCCTTGCATGACTCTCCTACTAGGCTTGGAAAGCTTGGTCTCCCTGCCAAGGTAAGGTCGAACGTCCTGCCGAGCCTTACACTCGAACTCCGGCCAAGCCCCCTTGCCTGACTCTCCTACTAGGCTTGGGAAGCTTGGTCTCCCTGCCGAGGTAAGGTCGAACGTCCTGCCGAGCCTTACACTCGAACTGCGGCCAAGCCCCGTTGCTTGACCCTACTCGGCTTGGCAAGCTTGGTCTCCCTGCCGAGGTAAGGTCGAACGTCCTGCCGAGCCTTACGCTCGAACTCCGGCCAAGCCCCCTTGCCTGACTCTCCTACTAGGATTGGGAAGCTTGGTCTTCCTGCCGAGGTATGGTCGAACGTACTGCCGAGCCTTACACTCGAACTCCGGCCAAGCCCCCTTGCCTGACTCTCCTACTAGGCTTGGGAAGCTTGATCTCCCGGCCGAGGTAAGGTCGAACGTCCTGCCGAGCCTTACACTCGAACTCCGGCCAAGCCCCCTTGCCTGACCCTACTAGGCTTGGGAAGCTTGGTCTCCCTGCCGAGGTATGGTCGAACGTCCTGCCGAGCCTTCCGCTCGAACTCTGGCCAAGCCCCCTTGCCTGACCCTACTAGGCTAGGGAAGCTTTGTCTCCCTGCTGAGGTAAGGTTGAACGTCCTGCCGAGCCTTACACTCGAACTCCGGCCAAGCCCCCTTGCCTGACTCTCCTACTAGGTTTGGGAAGCTTGGTCGCCCTGCTGAGGTAAGGTCGAACGTCCTGCCGAGCCTTACACTCGAAATCCGGCCAAGCCCCCTTGCCTGACCCTACTAGGCTTGGGAAGCTTGGTCTCCCTGCTGAGGTAAGGTCGAACATCCTGCCGAGCCTTACGCTCGAACTCCGGCCAAGCCCCCTTGCCTGACTCTCCTACTAGGCTTGGGAAACTTGGTCTCCCTGCCGAGGAAAGGTCGAACGTCCTGCCGAGCCTTACACTCGAACTCCGGCCAAGCCCCCTTGCCTGACTCTCCTACTAGGTTTGGGAAGCCTGGTCTCCCTGCCGAGGTAAGGTCGAACGTCCTGCCGAGCCTTACACTCGAACTCCGGCCAAGCCCCCTTGCCTGACCCTACTCGGCTTGGGAAGCTTGTTCTCCCTGCCGAGGTAAGGTCGAACGTCCTGCCGAGCCTTACACTCGAACTCCGGCCAAGCCCCCTTGCATGACTCTCCTACTAGGCTTGGAAAGCTTGGTCTCCCTGCCAAGGTAAGGTCGAACGTCCTGCCGAGCCTTACACTCGAACTCCGGCCAAGCCCCCTTGCCTGACTCTCCTACTAGGCTTGGGAAGCTTGGTCTCCCTGCCGAGGTAAGGTCGAACGTCCTGCCGAGCCTTACACTCGAACTCCAGCCAAGCCCCCTTGCCTGACCCTACTAGGCTTGGGAAGCTTGGTCTCCCTGCCGAGGTAAGGTCGAACGTCCTGCCGAGCCTTACACTCGAACTGCGGCCAAGCCCCGTTGCTTGACCCTACTCGGCTTGGCAAGCTTGGTCTCCCTGCCGAGGTAAGGTCGAACGTCCTGCCGAGCCTTACACTCGAACTCCGGCCAAGCCCCGTTGCCTGACCCTACTCGGCTTGGCAAGCTTGGTCTCCCTGCCGAGGTAAGGTCGAACGTCCTGCCGAGCCTTACGCTCGAACTCTGGCCAAGCCCCCTTGCCTGACCCTACTAGGCTTGGGAAGCTTGGTCTCCCTGCCGAGGTAAGGTCAAACGTCCTGCAGAGCCTTACACTCGAACTCCGGCCAAGCCCCCTTGCCTGACTCTCCTACTAGGCTTGGGAAGCTTGGTCTCCCTGCCGAGGTAAGGTCAAACGTCCTGCCGAGCCTTACACTCGAACTCCGGCCAAGCCCCCTTGCCTGACTCTCCTACTAGGCTTGGGAAGCTTGGTCTCCCTGCCGAGGTAAGGTCGAACGTCCTGCCGAGCCTTACACTCGAACTCCGGCCAAGCCCCCTTGCCTGACCCTACTAGGCTTGGGAAGCTTGGTCTCCCTGCCGAGGTAAGGTCGAACATCCTGCCGAGCCTTACACTCGAACTCCGGCCAAGCCCCGTTGCCTGACCCTACTCGGCTTGGCAAGCTGGGTCTCCCTGCCGAGGTAAGGTCGAACGTCCTGCCGAGCCTTACACTCGAACTCTGGCCAAGCCCCCTTGCCTGACCCTACTAGGCTTGGGAAGCTTGGTCTCCCTGCCGAGGTAAGGTCGAACGTCCTGCCGAGCCTTACACTCGAACTCCGGCCAAGCCCCCTTGCCTGACTCTCCTACTAGGCTTGGGAAGCTTGGTCTCCCTGCCGAGGTAAGGTCGAACGTCCTGCCAAGCCTTACACTCGAACTCCGGCCAAGCCCCCTTGCCTGACCCTACTAGGCTTGGGAAGCTTGGTCTCCCTGCTGAGGTAAGGTCGAACATCCTGCCGAGCCTTACGCTCGAACTCCGGCCAAGCCCCCTTGCCTGACTCTCCTACTAGGATTGGGAAGCTTGGTCTTCTTCCCGAGGTAAGGTCGAACGTCCTGCTGAGCCTTACACTCGAACTCCGGCCAAGCCCCCTTGCCTGACTCTCCTACTAGGTTTGGGAAGCTTGGTCTCCCTGCCGAGGTAAGGTCGAACGTCCTGCCGAGCCTTACACTCGAACTCCGGCCAAGCCCCCTTGCCTGACCCTACTAGGCTTGGGAAGCTTGGTCTCCCTGCCGAGGTAAGGTCGAACGTCCTGCCGAGCCTTACACTCGAACTCCGGCCAAGCCCCCTTGCCTGACTCTCCTACTAGGATTGGGAAGCTTGGTCTCCCTGCCGAGGTAAGGTCGAACGTCCTGCCGAGCCTTACACTCGAACTCCGGCCAAGCCCCTTTGCCTGACTCTCCTACTAGGCTTGAGAAGCTTGGTCTCCCTGCCGAGGTAAGGTCGAACGCCCTGCCGAGCCTTGCGCTCGAACTCCGGCCAAGTCCCCTTGCCTGACCCTACTAGGCTTGGGAAGCTTGGTCTCCCTGCCGAGGTAAGGTCGAACGTCCTGCCGAGCCTTACACTCGAACTCCGGCCAAGTCCCATTGCCTGACCCTACTAGGCTTGGAAAGCTTGGTCTCCCTGCCGAGGTAAGGTCGAACATCCTGCCGAGCCTTACACTCGAACTCCGGCCCAGCCCCCTTGCCTGACTCTCCTACTAGGATTGGGAAGCTTGGTCTCCTTCCCGAGATAAGGTCGAACATCCTGCCGAGCCTTACACTCGAACTCCAGCCAAGCCCCCGTGCCTGACTCTCCTACTAGGCTTGAAAAGCTTGGTCTCCCTGCCGAGGTAAGGTCGAACGTCCTGCCGAGCCTTGCACACGAACTCCGGCCAAGCCCCCTTGCCTGACTCTCCTACTAGGCTTGGGAAGCTTGGTCTCCCTGCCGAGGTAAGGTCGAACGTCCTGCCGAGCCTTACACTCGAACTCCGGCCAAGCCCCCTTGCCTGACCCTACTCGGCTTGGGAAGCTTGGTCTCCCTGCCGAGGTAAGGTCGAACGTCCTGCCGAGCCTTACACTCGAACTCCGGCCAAGCCCCGTTGCCTGACCCTACTCGGCTTGGCAAGCTGGGTCTCCCTGCCGAGGTAAGGTCGAACGTCCTGCCGAGCCTTCCGCTCGAAATCTGGCCAAGCCCCCTTGCCTGACCCTACTAGGCTTGGGAAGCTTGGTCTCCCTGCCAAGGTAAGGTCGAACGTCCTGCCGAGCCTTACACTCGAACTCCGGCCAAGCCCCCTTGCCTGACTCTCCTACTTGGCTTGGGAAGCTTGGTCTCCCTGCCGAGGTAAGGTCGAACGTCCTGCCGAGCCTTACACTCGAACTCCGGCCAAGCCCCCTTGCCTGACCCTACTAGGCTTGGGAAGCTTGGTCTCCCTGCCGAGGTAAGGTCGAACATCCGGCCGAGCCTTACACTCGAACTCCGGCCAAGCCCCCGTGCATGACTCTCCTACTAGGCTTGAAAAGCTTGGTCTCCCTGCCGAGGTAAGGTCGAACGTCCTGCCGAGCCTTACGCTCGAACTCCGGCCAAGGCCCGTTGCCTGACTCTCCTACTAGGTTTGGGAAGCTTGGTCTCCCTGCCGAGGCATGGTCGAACGTCCTGCCGAGCCTTACACTCGAACTCCGGCCAAGCCCCCTTGCCTGACTCTCCTACTAGGCTTGGAAAGCTTGGTCTCCCTGCCGAGGTAAGGTCGAACATCCTGCCGAGCCTTACACTCGAACTCCGGCCAAGCCCCCTTGCCTGACTCTCCTACTAGGATTGGGAAGCTTGGTCTCCTTCCCGAGGTAAGGTCGGACATACTGCCGAGCCTTACACTCGAACTCCAGCCAAGCCCCCGTGCCTGACTCTCCTACTAGGCTTGAAAAGCTTGGTCTCCCTGCCGAGGTAAGGTCGAACGTCCTGCCGAGCCTTACACTCGAACTCCGGCCAAGCCCCTTTGCCTGACTCTCCTACTAGGCTTGGGAAGCTTGGTCTCCCTGCCGAGGAAAGGTCGAACGTCCTGCCGAGCCTTACACTCGAACTCCGGCCAAGCCCCCTTGCCTGACTCTCCTACTAGGTTTGGGAAGCTTGGTCTCCCTGCCGAGGTAAGGTCGAACGTCCTGCCGAGCCTTACACTCGAACTCCGCCCAAGCCCCCTTGCCTGACCCTACTAGGCTTGGGAAGCTTGGTCTCCCTGCCGAGGTAAGGTCGAACGTCCTGCCGAGCCTTACACTCGAACTCCGGCCAAGCCCGCTTGCCTGACTCTCCTACTAGGCTTGAGAAACTTGGTCTCCCTGCCGAGGTAAGGTCGAACGTCCTGCCGAGCCTTACACTCGAACTCCGGCCAAGCCCCCTTGCCTGACCCTACTAGGCTTGGGAAGCTTGGTCTCCCTGCCGAGGTAAGGTCGAACGTCCTGCCGAACCTTACACTCGAACTCCGGCCAAGCCCCTTTGCCTGACTCTCCTACTAGGCTTGAGAAGCTTGGTCTCCCTGCCGAGGTAAGGTCGAACGTCCTGCCGAGCCTTGCGCTCGAACTCCAGCCAAGTCCCCTTGCCTGACCCTACTAGGCTTGGGAAGCTTGGTCTCCCTGCCGAGGTAAGGTCGAACGTCCTGCCGAGCCTTACACTCGAACTCCGGCCAAGTCCCATTGCCTGACCCTACTAGGCTTGGAAAGCTTGGTCTCCCTGCCGAGGTAAGGTCGAACATCCTGCCGAGCCTTACACTCGAACTCCGGCCAAGCCCCCTTGCCTGACTCTCCTTCTAGGTTTGGGAAGCTTGGTCTGCCTGCCGAGGTATGGTCGAACGTCCTGCCGAGCCTTACACTCGAACTCCGGCCAAGCCCCCTTGCCTGACTCTCCTACTAGGCTTGGGAAGCTTGGTCTCCCTGCCGAGGTAAGGTCGAACGTCCTGCCGAGCCTTACACTCGAACTCCGGCCAAGCCCCCTTGCCTGACCCTACTAGGCTTGGGAAGCTTGGTCTCCCTGCCGAGGTAAGGTCGAACGTCCTGCCGAGCCTTACACTCGAACTCTGGCCAAGCCCCGTTGCCTGACCCTATTCGGCTTGGCAAGCTGGGTCTCCCTGCCGAGGTAAGGTCGAACGTCCTGCCGAGCCGTCCGCTCGAACTCTGGCCAAGCCCCCTTGCCTGACCCTACTAGGCTTGGGAAGCTTGGTCTCCCTGCCGAGGTAAGGTCGAACGTCCTGCCGAGCCTTACACTCGAACTCCGGCCAAGCCCCCTTGCCTGACTCTCCTACTAGGCTTGGGAAGCTTGGTCTCCCTGCCGAGGTAAGGTCGAACGTCCTGCCGAGCCTTACACTCGAACTCCGGCCAAGCCCCCTTGCCTGACCCTACTAGGCTTGGGAAGCTTGGTCTCCCTGCTGAGGTAAAGTCGAACGTCCTGCCGAGCCTTACGCTCGAACTCCGGCCAAGCCCCTTTGCCTGACTCTCCTACTAGGATTGGGAAGCTTGGTCTTCTTCCCGAGGTAAGGCCGAACATCCGGCCGAGCCTTACACTCGAACTCCAGCCAAGCCCCCGTGCATGACTCTCCTACTAGGCTTGAAAAGCTTGGTCTCCCTGCCGAGGTAAGGTCGAACGTCCTGCCGAGCCTTACACTCGAACTCCGGCCAAGCCCCGTTGCCTGACCCTACTAGGCTTGGGAAGCTTGGTCTCCCTGCCGAGGTAAGGTCGAACGTCCTGCCGAGCCTTACACTCGAACTCTGGCCAAGCCCCGTTGCCTGACCCTATTCGGCTTGGCAAGCTGGGTCTCCCTGCCGAGGTAAGGTCGAACGTCCTGCCGAGCCGTCCGCTCGAACTCTGGCCAAGCCCCCTTGCCTGACCCTACTAGGCTTGGGAAGCTTGGTCTCCCTGCCGAGGTAAGGTCGAACGTCCTGCCGAGCCTTACACTCGAACTCCGGCCAAGCCCCCTTGCCTGACTCTCCTACTAGGCTTGGAAAGCTTGGTCTCCCTGCCGAGGTAAGGTCGAACGTCCTGCCGAGCCTTACACTCGAACTCCGGCCAAGCCCCCTTGCCTGACCCTACTAGGCTTGGGAAGCTTGGTCTCCCTGCTGAGGTAAGGTCGAACATCCTGCCGAGCCTTACGCTCGAACTCCGGCCAAGCCCCTTTGCCTGACTCTCCTACTAGGATTGGGAAGCTTGGTCTTCTTCCCGAGGTAAGGCCGAACATCCGGCCGAGCCTTACACTCGAACTCCAGCCAAGCCCCCGTGCATGACTCTCCTACTAGGCTTGAAAAGCTTGGTCTCCCTGCCGAGGTAAGGTCGAACGTCCTGCCGAGCCTTACACTCGAACTCCGGCCAAGGCCCCTTGCCTGAGCCTACTAGGCTTGGGAAGCTTGGTCTCCCTGCCGAGGTAAGGTCGAACGTCCTGCCGAGCCTTCCGCTCGAACTCTGGCCAAGCCCCCTTGCCTGACTCTCCTACTAGGCTTGGAAAGCTTGGTCTCCCTGCCGAGGTAAGGTCGAACATCCTGCCGAGCCTTACACTCGAACTCCGGCCAAGCCCCCTTGCTGACTTTCCTACTAGGATTGGGAAGCTTCGTCTCCTTCCCGAGGTAAGGTCGGACATCCTGCCGAGCCTTACACTCGAACTCCAGCCAAGCCCCCGTGCCTGACTCTCCTACTAGGCTTGAAAAGCTTGGTCTCCCTGCCGAGGTAAGGTCGAACGTCCTGCCGAGCCTTACACTCGAACTCCGGCCAAGCCCCTTTGCCTGACTCTCCTACTAGGCTTGGGAAGCTTGGTCTCCCTGCCGAGGTAAGGTTGAACGTCCTGCCGAGCCTTACACTCGAACTCCGGCCAAGCCCCCTTGCCTGACTCTCCTACTAGGTTTGGGAATCTTGGTCTCCCTGCCGAGGTAAGGTCGAACGTCCTGCCGAGCCTTGCGCTCGAACTCCGGCCAAGTCCCCTTGCCTGACCCTACTAGGCTTGGGAAGCTTGGTCTCCCTGCCAAGGTAAGGTCGAACGTCCTGCCGAGCCTTACACTCGAACTCCGGCCAAGTCCCATTGCCTGACCCTACTAGGCTTGGAAAGCTTGGTCTCCCTGCTGAGGTAAGGTCGAACATCCTGCCGAGCCTTACGCTCGAACTCCGGCCAAGCCCCCTTGCCTGACTCTCCTACTAGGATTGGGAAGCTTGGTCTTCCTGCCGAGGTATGGTCGAACGTACTGCCGAGCCTTACACTCGAACTCCGGCCAAGCCCCCTTGCCTGACTCTCCTACTAGGCTTGGGAAGCTTGGTCTCCCTGCCGAGGTAAGGTCGAACGTCCTGCCGAGCCTTACACTCGAACTCTGGCCAAGCCCCCTTGCCTGACCCTACTAGGCTTGGGAAGCTTGGTCTCCCTGCCGAGGTATGGTCGAACGTCCTGCCGAGCCTTCCGCTCGAACTCTGGCCAAGCCCCCTTGCCTGACCCTACTCGGCTAGGGAAGCTTGGTCTCCCTGCTGAGGTAAGGTTGAATGTCCTGCCGAGCCTTACACTCGAACTCCGGCCAAGCCCCCTTGCCTGACTCTCCTACTAGGTTTGGGAAGCTTGGTCGCCCTGCCGAGGTAAGGTCGAACGTCCTGCCGAGCCTTACACTCGAAATCCGGCCAAGCCCCCTTGCCTGACCCTACTAGGCTTGGGAAGCTTGGTCTCCCTGCTGAGGTAAGGTCG
This sequence comes from Vidua macroura, assembly GCF_024509145.1. Taxonomy (NCBI): domain Eukaryota; kingdom Metazoa; phylum Chordata; class Aves; order Passeriformes; family Viduidae; genus Vidua; species Vidua macroura. Next base: position 5,878,491 of record NW_026530535.1, on the reverse strand, counting down.
AACATCCTGCCGAGCCTTACGCTCGAACTCCGGCCAAACCCCCTTGCCTGACTCTCCTACTAGGCTTGGGAAACTTGGTCTCCCTGCCGAGGAAAGGTCGAACGTCCTGCCGAGCCTTACACTCGAACTCCGGCCAAGCCCCCTTGCCTGACTCTCCTACTAGGTTTGGGAAGCCTGGTCTCCCTGCCGAGGTAAGGTCGAACGTCATGCCGAGCCTTACACTCGAACTCCGGCCAAGCCCCCTTGCCTGACCCTACTCGGCTTGGGAAGCTTGGTCTCCCTGCCGAGGTAAGGTCGAACGTCCTGCCGAGCCTTACACTCGAACTCCGGCCAAGCTCCCTTGCATGACTCTCCTACTAGGCTTGGAAAGCTTGGTCTCCCTGCCAAGGTAAGGTCGAACGTCCTGCCGAGCCTTACACTCGAACTCCGGCCAAGCCCCCTTGCCTGACTCTCCTACTAGGCTTGGGAAGCTTGGTCTCCCTGCCGAGGTAAGGTCGAACGTCCTGCCGAGCCTTGCACACGAACTCCGGCCAAGCCCCCTTGCCTGACTCTCCTACTAGGCTTGGGAAGCTTGGTCTCCCTGCCGAGGTAAGGTCGAACGTCCTGCCGAGCCTTACACTCGAACTCCGGCCAAGCCCCCTTGCCTGACCCTACTCGGCTTGGGAAGCTTGGTCTCCCTGCCGAGGTAAGGTCGAACGTCCTGCCGAGCCTTACACTCGAACTCCGGCCAAGCCCCGTTGCCTGACCCTACTCGGCTTGGCAAGCTGGGTCTCCCTGCCGAGGTAAGGTCGAACGTCCTGCCGAGCCTTCCGCTCGAAATCTGGCCAAGCCCCCTTGCCTGACCCTACTAGGCTTGGGAAGCTTGGTCTCCCTGCCAAGGTAAGGTCGAACGTCCTGCCGAGCCTTACACTCGAACTCCGGCCAAGCCCCCTTGCCTGACTCTCCTACTTGGCTTGGGAAGCTTGGTCTCCCTGCCGAGGTAAGGTCGAACGTCCTGCCGAGCCTTACACTCGAACTCCGGCCAAGCCCCCTTGCCTGACCCTACTAGGCTTGGGAAGCTTGGTCTCCCTGCCGAGGTAAGGTCGAACATCCGGCCGAGCCTTACACTCGAACTCCGGCCAAGCCCCCGTGCATGACTCTCCTACTAGGCTTGAAAAGCTTGGTCTCCCTGCCGAGGTAAGGTCGAACGTCCTGCCGAGCCTTACGCTCGAACTCCGGCCAAGGCCCGTTGCCTGACTCTCCTACTAGGTTTGGGAAGCTTGGTCTCCCTGCCGAGGCATGGTCGAACGTCCTGCCGAGCCTTACACTCGAACTCCGGCCAAGCCCCCTTGCCTGACTCTCCTACTAGGCTTGGAAAGCTTGGTCTCCCTGCCGAGGTAAGGTCGAACATCCTGCCGAGCCTTACACTCGAACTCCGGCCAAGCCCCCTTGCCTGACTCTCCTACTAGGATTGGGAAGCTTGGTCTCCTTCCCGAGGTAAGGTCGGACATACTGCCGAGCCTTACACTCGAACTCCAGCCAAGCCCCCGTGCCTGACTCTCCTACTAGGCTTGAAAAGCTTGGTCTCCCTGCCGAGGTAAGGTCGAACGTCCTGCCGAGCCTTACACTCGAACTCCGGCCAAGCCCCTTTGCCTGACTCTCCTACTAGGCTTGGGAAGCTTGGTCTCCCTGCCGAGGAAAGGTCGAACGTCCTGCCGAGCCTTACACTCGAACTCCGGCCAAGCCCCCTTGCCTGACTCTCCTACTAGGTTTGGGAAGCTTGGTCTCCCTGCCGAGGTAAGGTCGAACGTCCTGCCGAGCCTTACACTCGAACTCCGCCCAAGCCCCCTTGCCTGACCCTACTAGGCTTGGGAAGCTTGGTCTCCCTGCCGAGGTAAGGTCGAACGTCCTGCCGAGCCTTACACTCGAACTCCGGCCAAGCCCGCTTGCCTGACTCTCCTACTAGGCTTGAGAAACTTGGTCTCCCTGCCGAGGTAAGGTCGAACGTCCTGCCGAGCCTTACACTCGAACTCCGGCCAAGCCCCCTTGCCTGACCCTACTAGGCTTGGGAAGCTTGGTCTCCCTGCCGAGGTAAGGTCGAACGTCCTGCCGAACCTTACACTCGAACTCCGGCCAAGCCCCTTTGCCTGACTCTCCTACTAGGCTTGAGAAGCTTGGTCTCCCTGCCGAGGTAAGGTCGAACGTCCTGCCGAGCCTTGCGCTCGAACTCCAGCCAAGTCCCCTTGCCTGACCCTACTAGGCTTGGGAAGCTTGGTCTCCCTGCCGAGGTAAGGTCGAACGTCCTGCCGAGCCTTACACTCGAACTCCGGCCAAGTCCCATTGCCTGACCCTACTAGGCTTGGAAAGCTTGGTCTCCCTGCCGAGGTAAGGTCGAACATCCTGCCGAGCCTTACACTCGAACTCCGGCCAAGCCCCCTTGCCTGACTCTCCTTCTAGGTTTGGGAAGCTTGGTCTGCCTGCCGAGGTATGGTCGAACGTCCTGCCGAGCCTTACAATCGAACTCCGGCCAAGCCCCCTTGCCTGACTCTCCTACTAGGCTTGGGAAGCTTGGTCTCCCTGCCGAGGTAAGGTCGAACGTCCTGCCGAGCCTTACACTCGAACTCCGGCCAAGCCCCCTTGCCTGACCCTACTAGGCTTGGGAAGCTTGGTCTCCCTGCCGAGGTAAGGTCGAACGTCCTGCCGAGCCTTACACTCGAACTCTGGCCAAGCCCCGTTGCCTGACCCTATTCGGCTTGGCAAGCTGGGTCTCCCTGCCGAGGTAAGGTCGAACGTCCTGCCGAGCCGTCCGCTCGAACTCTGGCCAAGCCCCCTTGCCTGACCCTACTAGGCTTGGGAAGCTTGGTCTCCCTGCCGAGGTAAGGTCGAACGTCCTGCCGAGCCTTACACTCGAACTCCGGCCAAGCCCCCTTGCCTGACTCTCCTACTAGGCTTGGGAAGCTTGGTCTCCCTGCCGAGGTAAGGTCGAACGTCCTGCCGAGCCTTACACTCGAACTCCGGCCAAGCCCCCTTGCCTGACCCTACTAGGCTTGGGAAGCTTGGTCTCCCTGCTGAGGTAAAGTCGAACGTCCTGCCGAGCCTTACGCTCGAACTCCGGCCAAGCCCCTTTGCCTGACTCTCCTACTAGGATTGGGAAGCTTGGTCTTCTTCCCGAGGTAAGGCCGAACATCCGGCCGAGCCTTACACTCGAACTCCAGCCAAGCCCCCGTGCATGACTCTCCTACTAGGCTTGAAAAGCTTGGTCTCCCTGCCGAGGTAAGGTCGAACGTCCTGCCGAGCCTTACACTCGAACTCCGGCCAAGCCCCGTTGCCTGACCCTACTAGGCTTGGGAAGCTTGGTCTCCCTGCCGAGGTAAGGTCGAACGTCCTGCCGAGCCTTACACTCGAACTCTGGCCAAGCCCCGTTGCCTGACCCTATTCGGCTTGGCAAGCTGGGTCTCCCTGCCGAGGTAAGGTCGAACGTCCTGCCGAGCCGTCCGCTCGAACTCTGGCCAAGCCCCCTTGCCTGACCCTACTAGGCTTGGGAAGCTTGGTCTCCCTGCCGAGGTAAGGTCGAACGTCCTGCCGAGCCTTACACTCGAACTCCGGCCAAGCCCCCTTGCCTGACTCTCCTACTAGGCTTGGAAAGCTTGGTCTCCCTGCCGAGGTAAGGTCGAACGTCCTGCCGAGCCTTACACTCGAACTCCGGCCAAGCCCCCTTGCCTGACCCTACTAGGCTTGGGAAGCTTGGTCTCCCTGCTGAGGTAAGGTCGAACATCCTGCCGAGCCTTACGCTCGAACTCCGGCCAAGCCCCTTTGCCTGACTCTCCTACTAGGATTGGGAAGCTTGGTCTTCTTCCCGAGGTAAGGCCGAACATCCGGCCGAGCCTTACACTCGAACTCCAGCCAAGCCCCCGTGCATGACTCTCCTACTAGGCTTGAAAAGCTTGGTCTCCCTGCCGAGGTAAGGTCGAACGTCCTGCCGAGCCTTACACTCGAACTCCGGCCAAGGCCCCTTGCCTGAGCCTACTAGGCTTGGGAAGCTTGGTCTCCCTGCCGAGGTAAGGTCGAACGTCCTGCCGAGCCTTCCGCTCGAACTCTGGCCAAGCCCCCTTGCCTGACTCTCCTACTAGGCTTGGAAAGCTCGGTCTCCCTGCCGAGGTAAGGTCGAACATCCTGCCGAGCCTTACACTCGAACTCCGGCCAAGCCCCCTTGCTGACTTTCCTACTAGGATTGGGAAGCTTCGTCTCCTTCCCGAGGTAAGGTCGGACATCCTGCCGAGCCTTACACTCGAACTCCAGCCAAGCCCCCGTGCCTGACTCTCCTACTAGGCTTGAAAAGCTTGGTCTCCCTGCCGAGGTAAGGTCGAACGTCCTGCCGAGCCTTACACTCGAACTCCGGCCAAGCCCCTTTGCCTGACTCTCCTACTAGGCTTGGGAAGCTTGGTCTCCCTGCCGAGGTAAGGTTGAACGTCCTGCCGAGCCTTACACTCGAACTCCGGCCAAGCCCCCTTGCCTGACTCTCCTACTAGGTTTGGGAATCTTGGTCTCCCTGCCGAGGTAAGGTCGAACGTCCTGCCGAGCCTTGCGCTCGAACTCCGGCCAAGTCCCCTTGCCTGACCCTACTAGGCTTGGGAAGCTTGGTCTCCCTGCCAAGGTAAGGTCGAACGTCCTGCCGAGCCTTACACTCGAACTCCGGCCAAGTCCCATTGCCTGACCCTACTAGGCTTGGAAAGCTTGGTCTCCCTGCTGAGGTAAGGTCGAACATCCTGCCGAGCCTTACGCTCGAACTCCGGCCAAGCCCCCTTGCCTGACTCTCCTACTAGGATTGGGAAGCTTGGTCTTCCTGCCGAGGTATGGTCGAACGTACTGCCGAGCCTTACACTCGAACTCCGGCCAAGCCCCCTTGCCTGACTCTCCTACTAGGCTTGGGAAGCTTGGTCTCCCTGCCGAGGTAAGGTCGAACGTCCTGCCGAGCCTTACACTCGAACTCTGGCCAAGCCCCCTTGCCTGACCCTACTAGGCTTGGGAAGCTTGGTCTCCCTGCCGAGGTATGGTCGAACGTCCTGCCGAGCCTTCCGCTCGAACTCTGGCCAAGCCCCCTTGCCTGACCCTACTCGGCTAGGGAAGCTTGGTCTCCCTGCTGAGGTAAGGTTGAATGTCCTGCCGAGCCTTACACTCGAACTCCGGCCAAGCCCCCTTGCCTGACTCTCCTACTAGGTTTGGGAAGCTTGGTCGCCCTGCCGAGGTAAGGTCGAACGTCCTGCCGAGCCTTACACTCGAAATCCGGCCAAGCCCCCTTGCCTGACCCTACTAGGCTTGGGAAGCTTGGTCTCCCTGCTGAGGTAAGGTCGAACATCCTGCCGAGCCTTACGCTCGAACTCCGGCCAAACCCCCTTGCCTGACTCTCCTACTAGGCTTGGGAAACTTGGTCTCCCTGCCGAGGAAAGGTCGAACGTCCTGCCGAGCCTTACACTCGAACTCCGGCCAAGCCCCCTTGCCTGACTCTCCTACTAGGTTTGGGAAGCCTGGTCTCCCTGCCGAGGTAAGGTCGAACGTCATGCCGAGCCTTACACTCGAACTCCGGCCAAGCCCCCTTGCCTGACCCTACTCGGCTTGGGAAGCTTGGTCTCCCTGCCGAGGTAAGGTCGAACGTCCTGCCGAGCCTTACACTCGAACTCCGGCCAAGCTCCCTTGCATGACTCTCCTACTAGGCTTGGAAAGCTTGGTCTCCCTGCCAAGGTAAGGTCGAACGTCCTGCCGAGCCTTACACTCGAACTCCGGCCAAGCCCCCTTGCCTGACTCTCCTACTAGGCTTGGGAAGCTTGGTCTCCCTGCCGAGGTAAGGTCGAACGTCCTGCCGAGCCTTACACTCGAACTCCAGCCAAGCCCCCTTGCCTGACCCTACTAGGCTTGGGAAGCTTGGTCTCCCTGCCGAGGTAAGGTCAAACGTCCTGCCGAGCCTTACACTCGAACTGCGGCCAAGCCCCGTTGCTTGACCCTACTCGGCTTGGCAAGCTTGGTCGCCCTGACGAGGTAAGGTCGAACGTCCTGCCGAGCCTTACGCTCGAACTCTGGCCAAGCCCCCTTGCCTGACCCTACTAGGCTTGGGAAGCTTGGTCTCCCGGCCGAGGTAAGGTCAAACGTCCTGCAGAGCCTTACACTCGAACTCCGGCCAAGCCCCCTTGCCTGACTCTCCTACTAGGCTTGGGAAGCTTGGTCTCCCTGCCGAGGTAAGGTCGAACGTCCTGCCGAGCCTTACACTCGAACTCCGGCCAAGCCCCCTTGCCTGACTCTCCTACTAGGCTTGGGAAGCTTGGTCTCCCTGCCGAGGTAAGGTCGAACGTCCTGCCGAGCCTTACACTCGACCTCCGGCCAAGCCCCCTTGCCTGACCCTACTAGGCTTGGGAAGCTTGGTCTCCCTGCCGAGGTAAGGTCGAACATCCTGCCGAGACTTACACTCGAACTCCGGCCAAGCCCCGTTGCCTGACCCTACTCGGCTTGGCAAGCTGGGTCTCCCTGCCGAGGTAAGGTCGAACGTCCTGCCGAGCCTTACACTCGAACTCTGGCCAAGCCCCCTTGCCTGACCCTACTAGGCTTGGGAAGCTTGGTCTCCCTGCCGAGGTAAGGTCGAACGTCCTGCCGAGCCTTACACTCGAACTCCGGCCAAGCCCCCTTGCCTGACTCTCCTACTAGGCTTGGGAAGCTTGGTCTCCCAGCCGAGGTAAGGTCGAACGTCCTGCCGAGCCTTACACTCGAACTCCGGCCAAGCCCCCTTGCCTGACCCTACTAGGCTTGGGAAGCTTGGTCTCCCTGCTGAGGTAAGGTCGAACATCCTGCCGAGCCTTACGCTCGAACTCCGGCCAAGCCCCCTTGCCTGACTCTCCTACTAGGATTGGGAAGCTTGGTCTTCTTCCCGGGGTAAGGTCGAACGTCCTGCTGAGCCTTACACTCGAACTCCAGCCAAGCCCCCGTGCCTGACTCTCCTACTAGGCTTGAAAAGCTTGGTCTCCCTGCCGAGGTAAGGTCGAACGTCCTGCCGAGCCTTACACTCGAACTCCGGCCAAGCCCCCTTGCCTGACTCTCCTACTAGGTTTGGGAAGCTTGGTCTCCCTGCCGAGGTGAGGTCGAACATCCCGCCGAGCCTTACGCTCGAACTCCGGCCAAGCCCCCTTGCCTGACTCTCCTACTAGGATTGGGAAGCTTGGTCTTCCTGCCGAGGTATGGTCGAACGTACTGCCGAGCCTTACACTCGAACTCCGGCCAAGCCCCCTTGCCTGACTCTCCTACTAGGCTTGGGAAGCTTGGTCTCCCTGCCGAGGTAAGGTCGAACGTCCTGCCGAGCCTTACACTCGAACTCCGGCCAAGCCCCCTTGCCTGACCCTACTAGGCTTGGGAAGCTTGGTCTCCCTGCCGAGGTATGGTGGAACGTCCTGCCGAGCCTTCCGCTCGAACTCTGGCCAAGCCCCCTTGCCTGACCCTACTAGGCTAGGGAAGCTTGGTCTCCCTGCTGAGGTAAGGTTGAACGTCCTGCCGAGCCTTACACTCGAACTCCGGCCAAGCCCCCTTGCCTGACTCTCCTACTAGGTTTGGGAAGCTTGGTCGCCCTGCCGAGGTAAGGTCGAACGTCCTGCCGAGCCTTACACTCGAAATCCGGCCAAGCCCCCTTGCCTGACTCTCCTACTAGGCTTGGGAAGCTTGGTCTCCCTGCTGAGGTAAGGTCGAACATCCTGCTGAGCCTTACGCTCGAACTGCGGCCAAGCCCCCTTGCCTGACTCTCCTACTAGGTTTGGGAAGCCTGGTCTCCCTGCCGAGGTAAGGTCGAACGTCCTGCCGAGCCTTACACTCGAACTCCGGCCAAGCCCCCTTGCATGACTCTCCTACTAGGCTTGGAAAGCTTGGTCTCCCTGCCAAGGTAAGGTCGAACGTCCTGCCGAGCCTTACACTCGAACTCCGGCCAAGCCCCCTTGCCTGACTCTCCTACTAGGCTTGGGAAGCTTGGTCTCCCTGCCGAGGTAAGGTCGAACGTCCTGCCGAGCCTTACACTCGAACTCCGGCCAAGCCCCCTTGCCTGACCCTACTAGGCTAGGGAAGCTTGGTCTCCCTGCCGAGGTAAGGTCGAACATCCTGCCGAGCCTTACACTCGAACTCCGGCCAAGCCCCGTTGCCTGACCCTACTCGGCTTGGCATGCTTGGTCTCCCTGCCGAGGTAAGGTCGAACGTCCTGCCGAGCCTTACACTCGAACTCTGGCCAAGCCCCCTTGCCTGACCCTACTAGGCTTGAGAAGCTTGGTCTCCCTGCCGAGGTAAGGTCGAACGTCCTGCCGAGCCTTGCGCTCGAACTCCGGCCAAGCCCCCTTGCCTGACTCTCCTACTAGGCTTGGGAAGCTTGGTCTCCCAGCCGAGGTAAGGTCGAACGTCCTGCCAAGCCTTACACTCGAACTCCGGCCAAGCCCCCTTGCCTGACCCTACTAGGCTTGGGAAGCTTGGTCTCCCTGCTGAGGTAAGGTCGAACATCCTGCCGAGCCTTACGCTCGAACTCCGGCCAAGCCCCCTTGCCTGACTCTCCTACTAGGATTGGGAAGCTTGGTCTTCTTCCCGGGGTAAGGTCGAACGTCCTGCTGAGCCTTACACGCGAACTCCAGCCAAGCCCCCGTGCCTGACTCTCCTACTAGGCTTGAAAAGCTTGGTCTCCCTGCCGAGGTAAGGTCGAACGTCCTGCCGAGCCTTACACTCGAACTCCGGCCAAGCCCCCTTGCCTGACTCTCCTACTAGGTTTGGGAAGCTTGGTCTCCCTGCCGAGGTAAGGTCGAACATCCTGCCGAGCCTTACGCTCGAACTCCGGCCAAGCCCCCTTGCCTGACTCTCCTACTAGGCTTGGGAAGCTTGGTCTCCCTGCCGAGGTATGGTCGAACGTCCTGCCGAGCCTTCCGCTCGAACTCTGGCCAAGCCCCCTTGCCTGACCCTACTAGGCTAGGGAATCTTGGTCTCCCTGCTGAGGTAAGGTTGAACGTCCTGCCGAGCCTTACACTCGAACTCCGGCCAAGCCCCCTTGCCTGACTCTCCTACTAGGTTTGGGAAGCTTGGTCGCCCTGCCGAGGTAAGGTCGAACGTCCTGCCGAGCCTTACACTCGAAATCCGGCCAAGCCCCCTTGCCTGACCCTACTAGGCTTGGGAAGCTTGGTCTCCCTGCTGAGGTAAGGTCGAACATCCTGCCGAGCCTTACGCTCGAACTCCGGCCAAGCCCCCTTGCCTGACTCTCCTACTAGGCTTGGGAAACTTGGTCTCCCTGCCGAGGAAAGGTCGAACGTCCTGCCGAGCCTTACACTCGAACTCCGGCCAAGCCCCCTTGCCTGACTCTCCTACTAGGTTTGGGAAGCCTGGTCTCCCTGCCGAGGTAAGGTCGAACGTCCTGCCGAGCCTTACACTCGAACTCCGGCCAAGCCCCCTTGCCTGACCCTACTCGGCTTGGGAAGCTTGGTCTCCCTGCCGAGGTAAGGTCGAACGTCCTGCCGAGCCTTACACTCGAACTCCGGCCAAGCCCCCTTGCATGACTCTCCTACTAGGCTTGGAAAGCTTGGTCTCCCTGCCAAGGTAAGGTCGAACGTCCTGCCGAGCCTTACACTCGAACTCCGGCCAAGCCCCCTTGCCTGACTCTCCTACTAGGCTTGGGAAGCTTGGTCTCCCTGCCGAGGTAAGGTCGAACGTCCTGCCGAGCCTTACACTCGAACTCCAGCCAAGCCCCCTTGCCTGACCCTACTAGGCTTGGGAAGCTTGGTCTCCCTGCCGAGGTAAGGTCGAACGTCCTGCCGAGCCTTACACTCGAACTGCGGCCAAGCCCCGTTGCTTGACCCTACTCGGCTTGGCAAGCTTGGTCTCCCTGCCGAGGTAAGGTCGAACGTCCTGCCGAGTCTTACACTCGAACTCCGGCCATGCCCCGTTGCCTGACCCTACTCGGCTTGGCAAGCTTGGTCTCCCTGCCGAGGTAAGGTCGAACGTCCTGCCGAGCCTTACACTCGAACTCCGGCCAAGCCCCCTTGCCTGACCCTACTAGGCTTGGGAAGCTTGGTCTCCCTGCTGAGGTAAGGTCGAACATCCTGCCGAGCCTTACGCTCGAACTCCGGCCAAGCCCCCTTGCCTGACTCTCCTACTAGGATTGGGAAGCTTGGTCTTCTTCCCGAGGTAAGGTCGAACGTCCTGCTGAGCCTTACACTCGAACTCCAGCCAAGCCCCCGTGCCTGACTCTCCTACTAGGCTTGAAAAGCTTGGTCTCCCTGCCGAGGTAAGGTCGAACGTCCTGCCGAGCCTTACACTCGAACTCCGGCCAAGCCCCCTTGCCTGACCCTACTAGGCTTGGGAAGCTTGGTCTCCCTGCCGAGGTAAGGTCGAACGTCCTGCCGAGCCTTACACTCGAACTCCGGCCAAGCCCCCTTGCCTGACTCTCCTACTAGGACTGGGAAGCTTGGTCTCCCTGCCGAGGTAAGGTCGAACGTCCTGCCGAGCCTTACACTCGAACTCCGGCCAAGCCCCTTTGCCTGACTCTCCTACTAGGCTTGAGAAGCTTGGTCTCCCTGCCGAGGTAAGGTCGAACGTCCTGCCGAGCCTTGCGCTCGAACTCCGGCCAAGTCCCCTTGCCTGACCCTACTAGGCTTGGGAAGCTTGGTCTCCCTGCCGAGGTAAGGTCGAACGCCCTGCCGAGCCTTACACTCGAACTCCGGCCAAGTCCCATTGCCTGACCCTACTAGGCTTGGAAAGCTTGGTCTCCCTGCCGAGGTAAGGTCGAACGTCCTGCCGAGCCTTACACTCGAACTCCGGCCCAGCCCCCTTGCCTGACTCTCCTACTAGGATTGGGAAGCTTGGTCTCCTTCCCGAGGTAAGGTCGAACATCCTGCCGAGCCTTACACTCGAACTCCAGCCAAGCCCCCGTGCCTGACTCTCCTACTAGGCTTGAAAAGCTTGGTCTCCCTGCCGAGGTAAGGTCGAACGTCCTGCCGAGCCTTGCACTCGAACTCCGGCCAAGCCCCCTTGCCTGACTCTCCTTCTAGATTTGGGAAGCTTGGTCTCCCTGCCGAGGTATGGTCGAACGCCCTGCCGAGCCTTACACTCGAACTCCGGCCAAGCCCCCTTGCCTGACTCTCCTACTAGGCTTGGGAAGCTTGGTCTCCCTGCCGAGGTAAGGTCGAACGTCCTGCCGAGCCTTACACTCGAACTCCGGCCAAGCCCCCTTGCCTGACCCTACTAGGCTTGGGAAGCTTGGTCTCCCTGCCGAGGTAAGGTCGAACGTCCTGCCGAGCCTTACACTCGAACTCCGGCCAAGCCCCGTTGCCTGACCCTGCTCGGCTTGGCAAGCTGGGTCTCCCTGCCTAGGTAAGGTCGAACGTCCTGCCGAGCCTTCCGCTCGAACTCTGGCCAAGCCCCCTTGCCTGACCCTACTAGGCTTGGGAAGCTTGGTCTCCCTGCCGAGGTAAGGTCAAACGTCCTGCCGAGCCTTACACTCGAACTCCGGCCGAGCCCCCTTGCCTGACTCTCCTACTTGGCTTGGGAAGCTTGGTCTCCCTGCCGAGGTAAGGTCGAACGTCCTGCCGAGCCTTACACTCGAACTCCGGCCAAGCCCCCTTGCCTGACCCTACTAGGCTTGGGAAGCTTGGTCTCCCTGCTGAGGTAAGGTCGAACATCCTGCCGAGCCTTACACTCGAACTCCGGCCAAGCCCCCTTGCCTGACCCTACTAGGCTTGGGAAGCTTGGTCTCCCTGCCGAGGTAAGGTCGAACATCCGGCCGAGCCTTACACTCGAACTCCGGCCAAGCCCCCGTGCATGACTCTCCTACTAGGCTTGAAAAGCTTGGTCTCCCTGCCGAGGTAAGGTCGAACGTCCTGCCGAGCCTTACGCTCGAACTCCGGCCAAGGCCCGTTGCCTGACTCTCCTACTAGGTTTGGGAAGCTTGGTCTCCCTGCCGAGGTATGGTCGAACGTCCTGCCGAGCCTTACACTCGAACTCCGGCCAAGCCCCCTTGCCTGACTCTCCTACTAGGCTTGGAAAGCTTGGTCCCCCTGCCGAGGTAAGGTCGAACATCCTGCCGAGCCTTACACTCGAACTGCGGCCAAGCCCCCTTGCCTGACTCTCCTACTAGGATTGGGAAGCTTGGTCTCCTTCCCGAGGTAAGGTCGGACATACTGCCGAGCCTTACACTCGAACTCCAGCCAAGCCCCCGTGCCTGACTCTCCTACTAGGCTTGAAAAGCTTGGTCTCCCTGCCGAGGTAAGGTCGAACGTCCTGCCGAGCCTTACACTCGAACTCCGGCCAAGCCCCTTTGCCTGACTCTCCTACTAGGCTTGGGAAGCTTGGTCTCCCTGCCGAGGAAAGGTCGAACGTCCTGCCGAGCCTTACACTCGAACTCCGGCCAAGCCCCCTTGCCTGACTCTCCTTCTAGGTTTGGGAAGCTTGGTCTCCCTGCCGAGGTAAGGTCGAACGTCCTGCCGAGCCTTACACTCGAACTCCGGCCAAGCCCCCTTGCCTGACCCTACTAGGCTTGGGAAGCTTGGTCTCCCTGCCGAGGTAAGGTCGAACGTCCTGCCGAGCCTTACACTCGAACTCCGGCCAAGGCCGCTTGCCTGACTCTCCTACTAGGCTTGAGAAACTTGGTCTCCCTGCCGAGGTAAGGTCGAACGTCCTGCCGAGCCTTACACTCGAACTCCGGCCAAGCCCCCTTGCCTGACCCTACTAGGCTTGGGAAGCTTGGTCTCCCTGCCGAGGTAAGGTCGAACGTCCTGCCGAACCTTACACTCGAACTCCGGCCAAGCCCCTTTGCCTGACTCTCCTACTAGGCTTGAGAAGCTTGGTCTCCCTGCCGAGGTAAGGTCGAACGTCCTGCCGAGCCTTGCGCTCGAACTCCGGCCAAGTCCCCTTGCCTGACCCTACTAGGCTTGGGAATCTTGGTCTCCCTGGCGAGGTAAGGTCGAACGTCCTGCCGAGCCTTACACTCGAACTCCGGCCAAGTCCCATTGCCTGACCCTACTAGGCTTGGAAAGCTTGGTCTCCCTGCCGAGGTAAGGTCGAACATCCTGCCGAGCCTTACACTCGAACTCCGGCCAAGCCCCCTTGCCTGACTCTCCTTCTAGGTTTGGGAAGCTTGGTCTCCCTGCCGAGGTATGGTCGAACGTCCTGCCGAGCCTTACACTCGAACTCCGGCCAAGCCCCCTTGCCTGACTCTCCTACTAGGCTTGGGAAGCTTGGTCTCCCTGCCGAGGTAAGGTCGAACGTCCTGCCGAGCCTTACACTCGAACTCCGGCCAAGCCCCCTTGCCTGACCCTACTAGGCTTGGGAAGCTTGGTCTCCCTGCCGAGGTAAGGTCGAACGTCCTACCGAGCCTTACACTCGAACTCTGGCCAAGCCCCGTTGCCTGACCCTACTCGGCTTGGCAAGCTGGGTCTCCCTGCCGAGGTAAGGTCGAACGTCCTGCCGAGCCGTCCGCTCGAACTCTGGCCAAGCCCCCTTGCCTGACCCTACTAGGCTTGGGAAGCTTGGTCTCCCTGCCGAGGTAAGGTCGAACGTCCTGCCGAGCCTTACACTCGAACTCCGGCCAAGCCCCCTTGCCTGACTCTCCTACTAGGCTTGGGAAGCTTGGTCTCCCTGCCGAGGTAAGGTCGAACGTCCTGCCGAGCCTTCCGCTCGAACTCTGGCCAAGCCCCCTTGCCTGACCCTACTAGGCTTGGGAAGCTTGGTCTCCCTGCCGAGGTAAGGTCGAACGTCCTGCTGAGCCTTCCGCTCGAACTCTGGCCAAGCCCCCTTGCCTGACCCTACTAGGCTTGGGAAGCTTGGTCTCCCTGCTGAGGTAAGGTCGAACATCCTGCCGAGCCTTGCACTCGAACTCCGGCCAAGCCCCCTTGCCTGACTCTCCTACTCGGTTTGGGAAGCTTGGTCGCCCTGCCGAGGTAAGGTCGAACGTCCTGCCGAGCCTTACACTCGAACTCCGGCCAAGCCCCCTTGCCTGACCCTACTAGGCTTGGGAAGCTCGGTCTCCCTGCTGAGGTAAGGTCGAACATCCTGCCGAGCCTTACGCTCGAACTCCGGCCAAGCCCCCTTGCCTGACTCTCCTACTAGGCTTGGGAAACTTGGTCTCCCTGCCGAGGAATGGTCGAACGTCTTGCCGAGCCTTACACTCGAACTCCGGCCAAGCCCCCTTGCCTGACTCTCCTGCTAGGCTTGGGAAGCTTGGTCTCCCTGCCGAGGTAAGGTCGAACGTCCTGCTGAGCCTTACACTCGAACTCCGGCCAAGCCCCCTTTCCTGACCCTACTAGGCTTGGGAAGCTTGGTCTCCCTGCTGAGGTAAGGTCGAACGTCCTGCCGAGCCTTCCGCTCGAACTCCGGCCAAGCCCCCTTGCCTGACCCTACTAGGCTTGGGAAGCTTGGTCTCCCTGCTGAGGTAAGGTCGAAAGTCCTGCCGAGCCTTGCACTCGAACTCCGGCCAAGCCCCCTTGCCTGACTCTCCTACTCGGTTTGGGAAGCTTGGTCGCCCTGCCGAGGTAAGGTCGAACGTCCTGCCGAGCCTTACACTCGAACTCCGGCCAAGACCCCTTGCCTGACCCTACTAGGCTTGGGAAGCTCGGTCTCCCTGCTGAGGTAAGGTCGAACATCCTGCCGAGCCTTACGCTCGAACTCCGGCCAAGCCCCCTTGCCTGACTCTCCTACTAGGCTTGGGAAACTTGGTCTCCCTGCCGAGGAATGGTCGAACGTCCTGCCGAGCCTTACACTCGAACTCCGGCCAAGCCCCCTGGCCTGACTCTCCTATTAGGTTTGGGAAGCTTGGTCTCCCTGCCGAGGTAAGGTCGAACGTCCTGCCGAGCCTTACACTCGAACTCCGGCCAAGCCCCCTTGCCTGACCCTACTAGGCTTGGGAAGCTTGGTCTCCCTGCCGAGGTAAGGTCGAACGTCCTGCCGAGCCTTACACATGAACTCCGGCCAAGCCCCCTTGCCTGACTCTCCTACTAGGCTTGAGAAACTCGGTCGCCCTGCCGAGGTAAGGTCGAGCGTCCTGCCGAGCCTTACACTCGAACTCCGGCCAAGCCCCCTTGCCTGACTCTCCTACTAAGCTTGGGAAGCTTGGCCTCCCTGCCGAGGTAAGGTCGAACGTCCTGCCGAGCCTTACACTCGAACTCCAGCCAAGCCCCCTTGCCTGACCCTAATAGGCTTGGCAAGCTTGGTCTCCCTGTCGAGGTAAGGTCGAACGTCCTGCCGAGCCTTACACTCGAACTCCGGCCAAGCCCCGTTGCCTGACCCTACTCGGCTTGGCAAGCTTGGTCTCCCTGCCGAGGTAAGGTCGAACGTCCTGCCGAGCCTTACACTCGAACTCCGGCCAAGCCCCCTTGCCTGACCCTACTAGGCTCGGGAAGCTTGGTCTCCTTCCCGAGGTAAGGTCGAACGTCCTGCCGAGCCTTACACTCGAACTCCGGCCAAGCCCCCTTGCCTGACTCTCCTACTAGGCTTGGAAAGCTTGGTCTCCCTGCCGAGGTAAGGTCGAACGTCCTGCCGAGCCTTACACTCGAACTCCAGCCAAGCCCCCTTGCCTGACCCTACTAGGCTTGGCAAGGTTGGTCTCCCTGCCGAGGTAAGGTCGAACGTCCTGCCGAGCCTTACACTCGAACTCCGGCCAAGCCCCGTTGCCTGACCCTACTCGGCTTGGCAAGCTTGGTCTCCCTGCCAAGGTAAGGTCGAACGTCCTGCCGAGCCTTACGCTCGAAATCTGGCCAAGCCCCCTTGCCTGACCCTACTAGGCTTGGGAAGCTTGGTCTCCCTGCTGAGGTAAGGTCGAACGTCCTGCCGAGCCTTACACTCGAACTCCAGCCAAGCCCCCTTGCCTGACCCTACTAGGCTTGGCAAGCTTGGTCTCCCTGCCGAGGTAAGGTCGAACGTCCTGCCGAGCCTTACACTCGAACTCCGGCCAAGCCCCGTTGCCTGACCCTACTCGGCTTGGCAAGCTTGGTCTCCCTGCCAAGGTAAGGTCGAACGTCCTGCCGAGCCTTACGCTCGAAATCTGGCCAAGCCCCCTTGCCTGACCCTACTAGGCTTGGGAAGCTTGGTCTCCCTGCTGAGGTAAGGTCGAACGTCCTGCCGAGCCTTACACTCGAACTCCGGCCAAGCCCCCTTGCCTGATTCTCCTACTAGGCTTGGCAAGCTTGGTCTCCCTGCCGAGGTAAGGTCGAACGTCCTGCCGAGCCTTACAATCAAACTCCGGCCAAGCCCCGTTGCCTGACCCTACTCGGCTTGGCAAGCTTGGTCTCCCTGCCAAGGTAAGGTCGAACGTCCTGCCGAGCCTTACGCTCGAAATCTGGCCAAGCCCCCTTGCCTGACCCTACTAGGCTTGGGAAGCTTGGTCTCCTTGCTGAGGTAAGGTCGAACGTCCTGCCGAGCCTTACACTCGAACTCCGGCCAAGCCCCCTTGCCTGATTCTCCTACTAGGCTTGGCAAGCTTGGTCTCCCTGCCGAGGTAAGGTCGAACGTCCTGCCGAGCCTTACACTCGAATTCGGGCCAAGCCCCCTTGCCCGACCCTACTAGGCTTGGGAAGCTTGGTCTCCCTGCTGAGGTAAGGTCGAACGTCCTGCCAAGCCTTACGCTCGAACTCCGGCCAAGCCCCCTTGCCTGACTCTCCTACTATGTTTGGGAAGCTTGGTCTCCCTGCCGAGGTAAGGTCGAACGTCCTGCCGAGCCTTACACTCGAACTCCGGCCAAGCCCCCTTGCCTGACTCTCCTACTAGGCTTGGGAAGCTTGGTCTCCCTGCCGAGGTAAGGTCGAACGTCCTGCCGAGCCTTACACTCGAACTCCAGCCAAGCCCCCTTGCCTGACCCTACTAGGCTTGGCAAGCTTGGTCTCCCTGCCGAGGTAAGGTCGAACGTCCTGCCGAGCCTTACACTCGAACTCCGGCCAAGCCCCCTTGCCTGACCCTACTCGGCTTGGCAAGCTTGGTCTCCCTGCCAAGGTAAGGTCGAACGTCCTGCCGAGCCTTACGCTCGAAATCTGGCCAAGCCCCCTTGCCTGACCCTACTAGGCTTGGGAAGCTTGGTCTCCCTGCCGAGGTAAGGTCGAACGTCCTGCCGAGCCTTACACTCGAACTCCGGCCAAGCCCCCGTGCCTGACTCTCCTACTAGGCTTGGGAAGCTTGGTCTCCCGGCCGAGGTAAGGTCGAACGTCCTACCGAGCCTCACACTCGAACTCCCGCCAAGCCCCCTTGCCTGACTCTCCTACTACGCTTGAGAAACTTGGTCTCCCTGCCGAGGTAAGGTCGAACGTCCTGCCGAGCCTTACACTCGAACTCCGGCCAAGCCCCCTTGCCTGACGCTCCTACTAGGCTTGGGAAGCTTGGTCTCCCTGCCGAGGTAAGGTCGAACGTCCTGCCGAGCCTTACACTCGAACTCCGGCCAAGCCCCCTTGCCTGACTCTCCTACTAGACTTGGGAAGCTTGGTCTCCCTGCCGAGGTAAGGTCGAACGTCCTGCCGAGCCTTACACTCGAACGCCGGCCAAGCCCCGTTGCCTGATCCTACTCGGCTTGGCAAGCTTGGTCTCCCTGCCGAGGTAAGGTCGAATGTCCTGCCGAGCCTTACACTCGAACTCCGGCCAAGCCCCCTTGCCTGACCCTACTAGGCTTGGGAAGCTTGGTCTCCTTGCCGAGGTAAGGTCGAACGTCCTGCCGAGCCTTACACTCGAACTCCGGCCAAGCCCCCTTGCCTGACTCTCCTACTAGGTTTGGGAAGCTTGGTCTCCCTGCCGAGGTAAAGTCGAACGTCCTGCCGAGCCTTACACTCGAACTCCGGCCAAGCCCCCTTGCCTGACCCTACTAGGCTTGGGAAGCTTGGTCTCCCTGCCGAGGTAAGGTCAAACGTCCTGCCGAGCCTTACACTCGAACTCTGGCCAAGCCCCCGTGCATAACTCCCCTACTAGGCTTGGGAAGCTCGGTCTCCCTGCCGAGGTAAGGTCGAAGGTCCGGCTGAGCCTTACACTCGAACTCCAGCCAAGCCCCCTTTCCTGACCCTACTAGGCTTGGGAAGCTTGGTCTCCCTGCCGAGGTAAGGTCGAACGTCCTGCCGAGCCTTCCGCTCGAACTCTGGCCAAGCCCCCTTGCCTGACCCTACTAGGCTTGGGAAGCTTGGCCTCCCTGCCGAGGTAAGGTCGAACGTCCTGCCGAGCCTTCCGCTCGAACTCTGGCCAAGCCCCCTTGCCTGACTCTCCTACTAGGCTTGGGAAGCTTGGTCTCCCTGCTGAGGTAAGGTCGAACGTCCTGCCGAGCCTTGCACTCGAACTCCGGCCAAGCCCCCTTGCCTGACTCTCCTACTCGGTTTGGGAAGCTTGGTCGCCCTGCCGAGGTAAGGTCGAACGTCCTGCCGAGCCTTACACTCGAACTCCGGCCAAGCCCCCTTGCCTGACCCTACTAGGCGTGGGAAGCTCGGTCTCCCTGCCGAGGAATGGTCGAACGTCCTGCCGAGCCTTACACTCGAACTCCGGCCAAGCCCCCTTGCCTGACTCTCCTACTAGGCTTGGGAAGCTTGGTCTCCCTGCCGAGGTAAGGTCGAACGTCCTGCCGAGCCTTACACTCGAACTCCGGCCAAGCCCCCTTGCCTGACCCTACTAGGCTTGGGAAGCTTGGTCTCCCTGCCGAGGTAAGGTCGAACGTCCTGCCGAGCCTTACACATGAACTCCGGCCAAGCCCCCTTGCCTGACTCTCCTACTAGGCTTTTGAAACTTGGTCTCCCTGCCGAGGTAAGGTCGAACGTCCTGCCGAGCCTTACACTCGAACTCCGGCCAAGCCCCCTTGCCTGATTCTCCTACTAGGCTTGGCAAGCTTGGTCTCCCTGCCGAGGTAAGGTCGAACATCCTGCCGAGCCTTACACTCGAACTCCGGCCAAGCCCCCTTGCCTGACCCTACTGGGCTTGGCAAGCTTGGTCTCCCTGCTGAGGTAAGGTCGAACGTCCTGCTGAGCCTTACGCTCGAAATCTGGCCAAGCCCCCTTGCCTGACCCTACTAGGCTTGGGAAGCTTGGTCTCCCTGCTGAGGTAAGGTCGAACGTCCTGCCGAGCCTTACACTCGAACTCCGGCCAAGCCCCCTTGCCTGATTCTCCTACTAGGCTTGGCAAGCTTGGTCTCCCTGCCGAGGTAAGGTCGAACGTCCTGCCGAGCCTTACACTCGAATTCGGGCCAAGCCCACTTGCCCGACCCTACTAGGCTTGGGAAGCTTGGTCTCCCTGCTGAGGTAAGGTCGAACGTCCTGCCAAGCCTTACGCTCGAACTCCGGCCAAGCCCCCTTGCCTGACTCTCCTACTAGGCTTGGGAAGCTTGGTCTCCCTGCCGAGGTAAGGTCGAACGTCCTGCCGAGCCTTTCACTCGAACTCCGGCCAAGCCCCCTTGCCTGACCCTACTAGGCTTGGGAAGCTTGGTCTCCCTGCCGAGGTAAGGTCGAACGTCCTGCCGAGCCTTACACTCGAACTCCGGCCAAGCCCCCGTGCCTGACTCTCCTACTAGGCTTGGGAAGCTTGGTCTCCCTGCCGAGGTAAGGTCGAACGTCCTGCAGAGCCTCACGCTCGAACTCCCGCCAAGCCCCCTTGCCTGACTCTCCTACTACGCTTGAGAAACTTGGTCTCCCTGCCGAGGTAAGGTCGAACGTCCTGCCGAGCCTTACACTCGAACTCCGGCCAAGCCCCCTTGCCTGACTCTCCTACTAGGTTTGGGAAGCTTGGTCTCCCTGCCGAGGTATGGTCGAACGTCCTGCCGAGCCTTACACTCGAACTCCGGCCAAGCCCCCTTGCCTGACTCTCCTACTAGGCTTGGAAAGCTTGGTCTCCTTCCCGAGGTAAGGTTGAACATCCTGCCGAGCCTTACACTCGAACTCCGGCCAAGCCCCCTTGCCTGACCCTACTAGGCTTGGCAAGCTTGGTCTCCCTGCCGAGGTAAGGTCGAACGTCCTGCCGAGCCTTACACTCGAACTCCGGCCAAGCCCCGTTGCCTGACCCTACTCGGCTTGGCAAGCTTGGTCTCCCTGCCTAGGTAAGGTCGAACGTCCTGCCGAGCCTTACGCTCGAAATCTGGCCAAGCCCCCTTGCCTGACCCTACTAGGCTTGGGAAGCTTGGTCTCCCTGCCGAGGTAAGGTCGAACGTCCTGCCGAGCCTTACACTCGAACTCCGGCCAAGCCCCCGTGCCTGACTCTCCTACTAGGCTTGGGAAGCTTGGTCTCCCTGCCGAGGTAAGGTCGAACGTCCTGCCGAGCCTCACGCTCGAACTCCCGCCAAGCCCCCTTGCCTGACTCTCCTACTACGCTTGAGAAACTTGGTCTCCCTGCCGAGGTAAGGTCGAACGTCCTGCCGAGCCTTACACTCGAACTCCGGCCAAGCCCCCTTGCCTGACTCTCCTACTAGGTTTGGGAAGCTTGGTCTCCCTGCCGAGGTATGGTCGAACGTCCTGCCGAGCCTTACACTCGAACTCCGGCCAAGCCCCCTTGCCTGACTCTCCTACTAGGCTTGGAAAGCTTGGTCTCCTTCCCGAGGTAAGGTTGAACATCCTGCCGAGCCTTACACTCGAACTCCGGCCGAGCCCCCTTGCCTGACCCTACTAGGCTTGGCAAGCTTGGTCTCCCTGCCGAGGTAAGGTCGAACGTCCTGCCGAGCCTTACACTCGAACTCCGGCCAAGCCCCGTTGCCTGACCCTACTCGGCTTGGCAAGCTTGGTCTCCCTGCCTAGGTAAGGTCGAACGTCCTGCCGAGCCTTACGCTCGAAATCTGGCCAAGCCCCCTTGCCTGACCCTACTAGGCTTGGGAAGCTTGGTCTCCCTGCTGAGGTAAGGTCGAACGTCCTGCCGAGCCTTACACTCGAACTCCGGCCAAGCCCCCTTGCCTGATTCTCCTACTAGGCTTGGCAAGCTTGGTCTCCCTGCCGAGGTAAGGTCGAACGTCCTGCCGAGCCTTACACTCGAACTCCGGCCAAGCCCCCTTGCCTGACCCTACTCGGCTTGGCAAGCTTGGTCTCCCTGCCAAGGTAAGGTCGAACGTCCTGCCGAGCCTTACGCTCGAAATCTGGCCAAGCCCCCTTGCCTGACCCTACTAGGCTTGGGAAGCTTGGTCTCGCTGCTGAGGTAAGGTCGAACGTCCTGCCGAGCCTTACACTCGAACTCCGGCCAAGCCCCCTTGCCTGATTCTCCTACTAGGCTTGGCAAGCTTGGTCTCCCTGCCGAGGTAAGGTCGAATGTCCTGCCGAGCCTTACACTCGAACTCCGGCCAAGCCCCCTTGCCTGACCCTACTAGGCTTGGGAAGCTTGGTCTCCTCGCCGAGGTAAGGTCGAACGTCCTGCCGAGCCTTACACTCGAACTCCGGCCAAGCCCCCTTGCCTGACTCTCCTACTAGGTTTGGGAAGCTTGGTCTCCCTGCCGAGGTAAGGTCGAACGTCCTGCCGAGCCTTACACTCGACCTCCGGCCAAGACCCCTTGCCTGACCCTACTAGGCTTGGGAAGCTTGGTCTCCCTGCCGAGGTAAGGTCAAACGTCCTGCCGAGCCTTACACTCGAACTCCGGCCAAGCCCCCTTGCCTGACTCTCCTACTAGGCATGGAAAGCTTGGTCTCCATCCCGAGGTAAGGTCGAACGTCCTGCCGAGCCTTCCGCTCGAACTCTGGCCAAGCCCCCTTGCCTGACCCTACTAGGCTTGGGAAGCTTGGTCTCCCTGCTGAGGTAAGGTCGAACGTCCTGCCGAGCCTTGCACTCGAACTCCGGCCAAGCCCCCTTGCCTGACTCTCCTACTCGGTTTGGGAAGCTTGGTCGCCCTGCCGAGGTAAGGTCGAACGTCCTGCCGAGCCTTACACTCGAACTCCGGCCAAGCCACCTTGCCTGACACTACTAGGCGTGGGAAGCTCGGTCTCCCTGCTGAGGTAAGGTCGAACATCCTGCCGAGCCTTACGCTCGAACTCCGGCCAAGCCCCCTTGCCTGACTCTCCTACTAGGCTTGGGAAACTTGGTCTCCCTGCCGAGGAATGGTCGAACGTCCTGCCGAGCCTTACACTCGAACTCCGGCCAAGCCCCCTGGCCTGACTCTCCTATTAGGTT